>NW_027308000.1:0-265000 GCF_047496885.1 Scyliorhinus torazame | reverse complement strand
CAGAGACAGACAGCACGATACAGAGACAGAGACAGACAGCACGATACAGAGACAGAGACAGAGACAGACAGCACGATAGAGAGACAGAGACAGAGACAGACAGCACGATAAAGAGACAGAGACAGAGACAGACAGCACGATACAGAGACAGAGACAGAGGCAGACAGCATGATAAAGATACAGAGACAGAGACAGACAGCACGATATAGAGACATAGACAGAGACAGACAGCACGATACAGAGACAGAGACAGAGACAGACAGCACGATACAGAGACAGAGACAGAGACAGACAGCACGATACAGAGACAGAGACAGAGACAGACAGCACGATACAGAGACAGAGACAGAGACAGACAGCACGATACAGAGACAGAGACAGACAGCACGATAAAGAGACAGAGACAGACAGCACGATAAAGAGACAGAGACAGAGACAGACAGCACGATAAAGAGACAGAGACAGAGACAGACAGCACGATAAAGAGACAGAGACAGAGACAGACAGCATGATAAAGAGACAGAGACAGACAGCATGATACAGAGACAGAGACAGAGACAGACAGCACGATACAGAGACAGAGACAGAGACAGACAGCACGATACAGAGACAGAGACAGAGACAGACAGCACGATAAAGAGACAAAGACAGAGACAGACAGCACGATAAAGAGACAGAGACAGAGACAGAGACAGACAGCACGATAAAGAGACAGAGACAGACAGCACGATAAAGAGACAGAGACAGAGACAGAGACAGACAGCACGATACAGAGACAGAGACAGAGACAGACAGCACGATACAGAGACAGACAACAGACAGCACGATAAGGAGACAGAGACAGAGACAGACAGCACGATACAGAGACAGAGACAGACAGCACGATAAAGAGACAGAGACAGAGACAGACAGCACGATACAGAGACAGAAACAGACAGCACGATAAAGAGACAGAGACAGAGACAGACAGCACGATACAGAGACAGAGACAGACAGCATGATACAGAGACAGAGACAGAGACAGACAGCACGATACAGAGACAGAGACAGAGACAGACAGCACGATACAGAGACAGAGACAGAGACAGGCAGCACGATACAGACACAGAGACAGAGACAGACAGCACGATACAGAGACAAAGACAGAGACAGACAGCAAGATACAGAGACAGAGACAGACAGCACGATAAAGAGACAGAGACAGACAGCACGATACAGAGACAGAGACAAACAGCACGATACAGAGACAGAGACAGAGACAGACAGCACGATACAGAGACAGAGACAGAGAGACAGCACGATACAGAGACAGAGACAGACAGCACGATACTGAGACAGAGACAGAGACAGACAGCACGATACAGAGACAGAGACAGAGACAGACAGCACGATACAGAGACAGAGACAGAGACAGACAGCACGATACAGAGACAGAGACAGAGACAGACAGCACGATACAGAGACAGAGACAGACAGCACGATACAGAGACAGAGACAGAGTCAGACAGCACGATAAAGAGACAGAGACAGAGACAGACAGCACGATGCAGAGACAGAGACAGAGACAGACAGCACGATAAAGAGACAGAGACAGAGACAGACAGCACGATACAGAGACAGAGACAGACAGCACGATACAGAGACAGAGACAGACAGCATGATACAGAGACAGAGACAGAGACAGACAGCACGATAAAGAGACAGAGACAGAGACAGACAGCACGATACAGAGACAGAGACAGAGACAGCCAGCACGATACAGAGACAGAGACAGAGACAGACAGCACGATACAGAGACAGAGACAGAGACAGACAGCACGATACAGAGACAGAGACAGACAGCACGATAAAGAGACAGAGACAGAGACAGACAGCACGATACAGAGACAGAGACAGAGACAGACAGCACGATACAGAGACAGAGACAGACAGCACGATACAGAGACAGAGACAGAGACAGACAGCATGATACAGAGACAGAGACAGACAGCACGATACAGAGACAGAGACAGACAGCACGATACAGAGACAGAGACAGAGACAGACAGCACAATAGAGAGACAGAGACAGAGACAGACAGCACGATAAAGAGACAGAGACAGAGACAGACAGCACGATACAGAGACAGAGGCAGAGGCAGACAGCATGATAAAGATACAGAGACAGAGACAGACAGCACGATATAGAGACATAGACAGAGACAGACAGCACGATACAGAGACAGAGACAGAGACAGACAGCACGATACAGAGACAGAGACAGAGACAGACAGCACGATACAGAGACAGAGACAGAGACAGACAGCACGATAAAGAGACAGAGACAGAGGCAGACAGCACGATAAAGAGACAGAGACAGAGGCAGACAGAACGATACAGAGACAGAGACAGAGACAGACAGCACGATACAGAGACAGAGACAGACAGCACGATACGGAGACAGAGACAGAGACAGACAGCACGATAAAGAGACAGAGACAGAGACAGACAGCACGATACAGAGACAGAGACAGAGACAGACAGCACGATAAAGAGACAGAGACAGAGACAGACAGCACGATAAAGAGACAGAGACAGAGACAGACAGCACGATAAAGAGACAGAGACAGACAGCACGATACTGAGACAGAGACAGAGACAGACAGCACGATAAAGAGACAGAGACAGACAGCACGATACTGAGACAGAGACAGAGACAGACAGCACGATACAGAGACAGAGACAGACAGCACGATACAGAGACAGAGACAGACAGCACGATACAGAGACAGAGACAGAGACAGACAGCACGATACAGACACAGAGACAGAGACAGACAGCACGATACAGAGACAAAGACAGAGACAGACAGCAAGATACAGAGACAGAGACAGACAGCACGATAAAGAGACAGAGACAGACAGCACGATACAGAGACAGAGACAAACAGCACGATACAGAGACAGAGACAGAGACAGACAGCACGATACAGAGACAGAGACAGAGAGACAGCACGATACAGAGACAGAGACAGACAGCACGATACTGAGACAGAGACAGAGACAGACAGCACGATACAGAGACAGAGACAGAGACAGACAGCACGATACAGAGACAGAGACAGAGACAGACAGCACGATACAGAGACAGAGACAGAGACAGACAGCACGATACAGAGACAGAGACAGACAGCACGATACAGAGACAGAGACAGAGTCAGACAGCACGATAAAGAGACAGAGACAGAGACAGACAGCACGATAAAGAGACAGAGACAGAGACAGACAGCACGATACAGAGACAGAGACAGAGACAGACAGCACGATGCAGAGACAGAGACAGAGACAGACAGCACGATAAAGAGACAGAGACAGAGACAGACAGCACGATACAGAGAAAGAGACAGACAGCACGATACAGAGACAGAGACAGACAGCATGATACAGAGACAGAGACAGAGACAGACAGCACGATAAAGAGACAGAGACAGAGACAGACAGCACGATACAGAGACAGAGACAGAGACAGACAGCACGATACAGAGACAGAGACAGAGACAGACAGCACGATACAGAGACAGAGACAGACAGCACGATAAAGAGACAGAGACAGAGACAGACAGCACGATACAGAGACAGAGACAGAGACAGACAGCACGATACAGAGACAGAGACAGACAGCACGATACAGAGACAGAGACAGAGACAGACAGCATGATACAGAGACAGAGACAGACAGCACGATACAGAGACAGAGACAGACAGCACGATACAGAGACAGAGACAGAGACAGACAGCACGATAGAGAGACAGAGACAGAGACAGACAGCACGATAAAGAGACAGAGACAGAGACAGACAGCACGATACAGAGACAGAGACAGAGGCAGACAGCATGATAAAGATACAGAGACAGAGACAGACAGCACGATATAGAGACATAGACAGAGACAGACAGCACGATACAGAGACAGAGACAGAGACAGACAGCACGATACAGAGACAGAGACAGAGACAGACAGCACGATACAGAGACAGAGACAGAGACAGACAGCACGATAAAGAGACAGAGACAGAGGCAGACAGCACGATAAAGAGACAGAGACAGAGGCAGACAGAACGATACAGAGACAGAGACAGAGACAGACAGCACGATACAGAGACAGAGACAGACAGCACGATACGGAGACAGAGACAGAGACAGACAGCACGATAAAGAGACAGAGACAGAGACAGACAGCACGATAAAGAGACAGAGACAGACAGCACGATACTGAGACAGAGACAGAGACAGACAGCACGATACAGAGACAGAGACAGACAGCACGATACAGAGACAGAGACAGAGACAGACAGCACGATACAGAGACAGAGACAGAGACAGACAGCACGATACAGAGACAGAGACAGACAGCACGATACAGAGACAGAGTCAGACAGCACGATGCAGAGACAGAGACAGAGACAGACAGCACGATAAAGAGACAGACACAGAGACAGACAGCACGATAAAGAGACAGAGACAGAGACAGACAGCACGATGCAGAGACAGAGACAGAGACAGACAGCACGATGCAGAGACAGAGAGAGAGACAGACAGCACGATAAAGAGACAGAGACAGAGACAGACAGCACGATAAAGAGACAGAGACAGAGACAGACAGCACGATACAGAGACAGAGACAGACAGCACGATACGGAGACAGAGACAGAGACAGACAGCACGATAAAGAGACAGAGACAGAGACAGAGGCAGACAGCATGATAAAGATACAGAGACAGAGACAGACAGCACGATATAGAGACATAGACAGAGACAGACAGCACGATACAGAGACAGAGACAGAGACAGACAGCACGATACAGAGACAGAGACAGAGACAGACAGCACGGTACAGAGACAGAGACAGAGACAGACAGCACGATAAAGAGACAGAGACAGAGGCAGACAGCACGATAAAGAGACAGAGACAGAGGCAGACAGAACGATACAGAGACAGAGACAGAGACAGACAGCACGATACAGAGACAGAGACAGACAGCACGATACGGAGACAGAGACAGAGACAGACAGCACGATAAAGAGACAGAGACAGAGACAGACAGCACGATAAAGAGACAGAGACAGACAGCACGATACTGAGACAGAGACAGAGACAGACAGCACGATACAGAGACAGAGACAGACAGCACGATACAGAGACAGAGACAGAGACAGACAGCACGATACAGAGACAGAGACAGAGACAGACAGCACGATACAGACACAGAGACAGAGACAGACAGCACGATACAGAGACAAAGACAGAGACAGACAGCAAGATACAGAGACAGAGACAGACAGCACGATAAAGAGACAGAGACAGACAGCACGATACAGAGACAGAGACAAACAGCACGATACAGAGACAGAGACAGAGACAGACAGCACGATACAGAGACAGAGACAGAGAGACAGCACGATACAGAGACAGAGACAGACAGCACGATACTGAGACAGAGACAGAGACAGACAGCACGATACAGAGACAGAGACAGAGACAGACAGCACGATAAAGAGACAGAGACAGACAGCACGATACAGAGACAGAGACAGAGACAGACAGCACGATACAGAGACAGAGACAGAGACAGACAGCACGATACAGAGACAGAGACAGACAGCACGATACAGAGACAGAGACAGAGTCAGACAGCACGATAAAGAGACAGAGACAGAGACAGACAGCACGATGCAGAGACAGAGACAGAGACAGACAGCACGATAAAGAGACAGAGACAGAGACAGACAGCACGATACAGAGACAGAGACAGACAGCACGATACAGAGACAGAGACAGACAGCATGATACAGAGACAGAGACAGAGACAGACAGCACGATAAAGAGACAGAGACAGAGACAGACAGCACGATACAGAGACAGAGACAGAGACAGACAGCACGATACAGAGACAGAGACAGAGACAGACAGCACGATACAGAGACAGAGACAGAGACAGACAGCACGATAAAGAGACAGAGACAGAGACAGACAGCACGATACAGAGACAGAGACAGAGACAGACAGCACGATACAGAGACAGAGACAGACAGCACGATACAGAGACAGAGACAGAGACAGACAGCATGATACAGAGACAGAGACAGACAGCACGATACAGAGACAGAGACAGACAGCACGATACAGAGACAGAGACAGAGACAGACAGCACGATAGAGAGACAGAGACAGAGACAGACAGCACGATAAAGAGACAGAGACAGAGACAGACAGCACGATACAGAGACAGAGACAGAGGCAGACAGCATGATAAAGATACAGAGACAGAGACAGACAGCACGATATAGAGACATAGACAGAGACAGACAGCACGATACAGAGACAGAGACAGAGACAGACAGCACGATACAGAGACAGAGACAGAGACAGACAGCACGATACAGAGACAGAGACAGAGACAGACAGCACGATAAAGAGACAGAGACAGAGGCAGACAGCACGATAAAGAGACAGAGACAGAGGCAGACAGAACGATACAGAGACAGAGACAGAGACAGACAGCACGATACAGAGACAGAGACAGACAGCACGATACGGAGACAGAGACAGAGACAGACAGCACGATAAAGAGACAGAGACAGAGACAGACAGCACGATAAAGAGACAGAGACAGACAGCACGATACTGAGACAGAGACAGAGACAGACAGCACGATACAGAGACAGAGACAGACAGCACGATACAGAGACAGAGACAGAGACAGACAGCACGATACAGAGACAGAGACAGACAGCACGATACGGAGACAGAGACAGAGACAGACAGCACGATAAAGAGACAGAGACAGAGACAGACAGCACGATAAAGAGACAGAGACAGACAGCACGATACTGAGACAGAGACAGAGACAGACAGCACGATACAGAGACAGAGACAGACAGCACGATACAGAGACAGAGACAGAGACAGACAGCACGATACAGAGACAGAGACAGACAGCACGATACAGAGACAGAGTCAGACAGCACGATGCAGAGACAGAGACAGAGACAGACAGCACGATAAAGAGACAGACACAGAGACAGACAGCACGATAAAGAGACAGAGACAGAGACAGACAGCACGATGCAGAGACAGAGACAGAGACAGACAGCACGATGCAGAGACAGAGAGAGAGACAGACAGCACGATAAAGAGACAGAGACAGAGACAGACAGCACGATACAGAGACAGAGACAGAGACAGAGACAGACAGCACGATACAGAGACAGAGACAGAGACAGACAGCACGATACAGAGACAGAGACAGAGACAGACAGCACGATAAAGAGACAGAGACAGAGACAGACAGCACGATACAGAGACAGAGACAGAGACAGACAGCACGATACAGAGACAGAGACAGACAGCACGATACAGAGACCGAGACAGAGACAGACAGCACGATACAGAGACAGAGACAGACAGCACGATACAGAAACAGAGACAGAGACAGACAGCACGATGCAGAGACAGAGACAGAGACAGACAGCACGATAAAGAGACAGAGACAGAGACAGGCAGCACGATACAGAGACAGAGACAGAGACAGACAGCACGATACAGAGACAGAGACAGACAGCACGATACAGAGACAGAGAGAGACAGCACGATACAGAGACCGAGACAGAGACAGACAGCACGATACAGAGACAGAGACAGACAGCACGATACAGAAACAGAGACAGAGACAGACAGCACGATAAAGAGACAGAGACAGAGACAGACAGCACGATACAGAGACAGAGACAGAGACAGACAGCACGATACAGAGACAGAGACAGAGGCAGACAGCACGATAAAGAGACAGAGACAGAGACAGACAGCACGATACAGAGACAGAGACAGAGACAGAGACAGACAGCACGATACAGAGACAGAGACAGAGACAGACAGCACGATACAGAGACAGAGACAGAGACAGACAGCACGATACAGAGACAGAGACAGACAGCACGATACAGAGACAGAGACAGACAGCACGATAAAGAGACAGAGACAGAGACAGACAGCACGATAAAGAGACAGAGACAGAGACAGACAGCACGATACAGAGACAGAGACAGAGACAGACAGCACGATAAAGAGACATAGACAGACAGCATGATACAGAGACAGAGACAGAGACAGACAGCACGATACAGAGACAGAGACAGAGACAGACAGCACGATACAGAGACAGAGACAGAGACAGACAGCACGATAAAGAGACAGAGACAGAGACAGACAGCACGATATAGAGACAGAGACAGAGACAGACAGCACGATAAAGAGACAGAGACAGACAGCACGATAAAGAGACAGAGACAGAGACAGACAGCACGATACAGAGACAGAGACAGAGACAGACAGCACGATACAGAGACAGAGACAGACAGCACGATAAAGAGACAGAGACAGAGACAGACAGCACGATACAGAGACAGAGACAGACAGCACGATAAAGAGACAGAGACAGAAACAGACAGCACGATAAAGAGACAGAGACAGAGACAGACAGCACGATACAGAGACAGAGACAGACAGCATGATACAGAGACAGAGACAGAGACAGACAGCACGATACAGAGACAGAGACAGAGACAGACAGCACGATACAGAGACAGAGACAGAGACAGACAGCACGATACAGACACACGGACAGAGACAGACAGCACGATACAGAGACAGAGACAGAGACAGACAGCAAGATACAGAGATAGAGACAGACAGCACGATAAAGAGACAGAGACAGAGACAGACAGCACGATACAGAGACAGAGACAGAGACAGACAGCACGATACAGAGACAGAGACAGAGACAGACAGCACGATACAGAGACAGAGACAGACAGCACGATACTGAGACAGAGACAGAGACAGACAGCACGATACAGAGACAGAGACAGAGACAGACAGCACGATACAGAGGCAGAGACAGAGACAGACAGCACGATACAGAGACAGAGACAGACAGCACGATACAGAGACAGAGACAGAGTCAGACAGCACGATAAAGAGACAGAGACAGAGACAGACAGCACGATGCAGAGACAGAGACAGAGACAGACAGCACGATAAAGAGACAGAGACAGAGACAGACAGCACGATACAGAGACAGAGACAGACAGCACGATACAGAGACAGAGACAGACAGCATGATACAGAGACAGAGACAGAGACAGACAGCACGATAAAGAGACAGAGACAGAGACAGACAGCACGATACAGAGACAGAGACAGAGACAGACAGCACGATACAGAGACAGAGACAGAGACAGACAGCACGATACAGAGACAGAGACAGAGACAGACAGCACGATACAGAGACAGAGACAGACAGCACGATAAAGAGACAGAGACAGAGACAGACAGCACGATACAGAGACAGAGACAGAGACAGACAGCACGATACAGAGACAGAGACAGGCAGCACGATACAGAGACAGAGACAGAGACAGACAGCATGATACAGAGACAGAGACAGACAGCACGATACAGAGACAGAGACAGACAGCACGATACAGAGACAGAGACAGAGACAGACAGCACGATAGAGAGACAGAGACAGAGACAGACAGCACGATAAAGAGACAGAGACAGAGACAGACAGCACGATACAGAGACAGAGACAGAGGCAGACAGCATGATAAAGATACAGAGACAGAGACAGACAGCACGATATAGAGACATAGACAGAGACAGACAGCACGATACAGAGACAGAGACAGAGGCAGACAGCACGATAAAGAGACAGAGACAGAGGCAGACAGAACGATACAGAGACAGAGACAGAGACAGACAGCACGATACAGAGACAGAGACAGACAGCACGATACGGAGACAGAGACAGAGACAGACAGCACGATAAAGAGACAGAGACAGAGACAGACAGCATGATAAAGAGACAGAGACAGACAGCACGATACTGAGACAGAGACAGAGACAGACAGCACGATACAGAGACAGAGACAGAGACAGACAGCACGATACAGAGACAGAGACAGAGACAGACAGCACGATACAGAGACAGAGACAGAGACAGACAGCACGATACAGAGACAGAGACAGACAGCACGATACAGAGACAGAGTCAGACAGCACGATGCAGAGACAGAGACAGAGACAGACAGCACGATAAAGAGACAGAGACAGACAGCACGATACAGAGACAGAGACAGAGACAGACAGCACGATGCAGAGACAGAGACAGAGACAGACAGCACGATGCAGAGACAGAGACAGAGACAGACAGCACGATACAGAGACAGAGACAGACAGCACGATACAGAGACCGAGACAGAGACAGACAGCACGATACAGAGACAGAGACAGACAGCACGATACAGAAACAGAGACAGAGACAGACAGCACGATGCAGAGACAGAGACAGAGACAGACAGCACGATAAAGAGACAGAGACAGAGACAGGCAGCACGATACAGAGACAGAGACAGAGACAGACAGCACGATACAGAGACAGAGACAGACAGCACGATACAGAGACAGAGAGAGACAGCACGATACAGAGACCGAGACAGAGACAGACAGCACGATACAGAGACAGAGACAGACAGCACGATACAGAAACAGAGACAGAGACAGACAGCACGATAAAGAGACAGAGACAGAGACAGACAGCACGATACAGAGACAGAGACAGAGACAGACAGCACGATACAGAGACAGAGACAGAGGCAGACAGCACGATAAAGAGACAGAGACAGAGACAGACAGCACGATACAGAGACAGAGACAGAGACAGAGACAGACAGCACGATACAGAGACAGAGACAGAGACAGACAGCACGATACAGAGACAGAGACAGAGACAGACAGCACGATACAGAGACAGAGACAGACAGCACGATACAGAGACAGAGACAGACAGCACGATAAAGAGACAGAGACAGAGACAGACAGCACGATAAAGAGACAGAGACAGAGACAGACAGCACGATACAGAGACAGAGACAGAGACAGACAGCACGATAAAGAGACATAGACAGACAGCATGATACAGAGACAGAGACAGAGACAGACAGCACGATACAGAGACAGAGACAGAGACAGACAGCACGATACAGAGACAGAGACAGAGACAGACAGCACGATAAAGAGACAGAGACAGAGACAGACAGCACGATATAGAGACAGAGACAGAGACAGACAGCACGATAAAGAGACAGAGACAGACAGCACGATAAAGAGACAGAGACAGAGACAGACAGCACGATACAGAGACAGAGACAGAGACAGACAGCACGATACAGAGACAGAGACAGACAGCACGATAAAGAGACAGAGACAGAGACAGACAGCACGATACAGAGACAGAGACAGACAGCACGATAAAGAGACAGAGACAGAAACAGACAGCACGATAAAGAGACAGAGACAGAGACAGACAGCACGATACAGAGACAGAGACAGACAGCATGATACAGAGACAGAGACAGAGACAGACAGCACGATACAGAGACAGAGACAGAGACAGACAGCACGATACAGAGACAGAGACAGAGACAGACAGCACGATACAGACACACGGACAGAGACAGACAGCACGATACAGAGACAGAGACAGAGACAGACAGCAAGATACAGAGATAGAGACAGACAGCACGATAAAGAGACAGAGACAGAGACAGACAGCACGATACAGAGACAGAGACAGAGACAGACAGCACGATACAGAGACAGAGACAGAGACAGACAGCACGATACAGAGACAGAGACAGACAGCACGATACTGAGACAGAGACAGAGACAGACAGCACGATACAGAGACAGAGACAGAGACAGACAGCACGATACAGAGGCAGAGACAGAGACAGACAGCACGATACAGAGACAGAGACAGACAGCACGATACAGAGACAGAGACAGAGTCAGACAGCACGATAAAGAGACAGAGACAGAGACAGACAGCACGATGCAGAGACAGAGACAGAGACAGACAGCACGATAAAGAGACAGAGACAGAGACAGACAGCACGATACAGAGACAGAGACAGACAGCACGATACAGAGACAGAGACAGACAGCATGATACAGAGACAGAGACAGAGACAGACAGCACGATAAAGAGACAGAGACAGAGACAGACAGCACGATACAGAGACAGAGACAGAGACAGACAGCACGATACAGAGACAGAGACAGAGACAGACAGCACGATACAGAGACAGAGACAGAGACAGACAGCACGATACAGAGACAGAGACAGACAGCACGATAAAGAGACAGAGACAGAGACAGACAGCACGATACAGAGACAGAGACAGAGACAGACAGCACGATACAGAGACAGAGACAGGCAGCACGATACAGAGACAGAGACAGAGACAGACAGCATGATACAGAGACAGAGACAGACAGCACGATACAGAGACAGAGACAGACAGCACGATACAGAGACAGAGACAGAGACAGACAGCACGATAGAGAGACAGAGACAGAGACAGACAGCACGATAAAGAGACAGAGACAGAGACAGACAGCACGATACAGAGACAGAGACAGAGGCAGACAGCATGATAAAGATACAGAGACAGAGACAGACAGCACGATATAGAGACATAGACAGAGACAGACAGCACGATACAGAGACAGAGACAGAGGCAGACAGCACGATAAAGAGACAGAGACAGAGGCAGACAGAACGATACAGAGACAGAGACAGAGACAGACAGCACGATACAGAGACAGAGACAGACAGCACGATACGGAGACAGAGACAGAGACAGACAGCACGATAAAGAGACAGAGACAGAGACAGACAGCATGATAAAGAGACAGAGACAGACAGCACGATACTGAGACAGAGACAGAGACAGACAGCACGATACAGAGACAGAGACAGAGACAGACAGCACGATACAGAGACAGAGACAGAGACAGACAGCACGATACAGAGACAGAGACAGAGACAGACAGCACGATACAGAGACAGAGACAGACAGCACGATACAGAGACAGAGTCAGACAGCACGATGCAGAGACAGAGACAGAGACAGACAGCACGATAAAGAGACAGAGACAGACAGCACGATACAGAGACAGAGACAGAGACAGACAGCACGATGCAGAGACAGAGACAGAGACAGACAGCACGATGCAGAGACAGAGAGAGAGACAGACAGCACGATAAAGAGACAGAGACAGAGACAGACAGCACGATACAGAGACAGAGACAGACAGCACGATACAGAGACAGAGACAGACAGCACGATACAGAGACAGAGACAGAGACAGAGACAGAGACAGACAGCACGATAAAGAGACAGAGACAGAGACAGACAGCACGATACAGAGACAGAGACAGAGACAGACAGCACGATACAGAGACAGAGACAGAGACAGACAGCACGATACAGAGACAGAGACAGACAGCACGATACAGAGACCGAGACAGAGACAGACAGCACGATACAGAGACAGAGACAGACAGCACGATACAGAAACAGAGACAGAGACAGACAGCACGATACAGAGACAGAGACAGAGACAGACAGCACGATAAAGAGACAGAGACAGAGACAGGCAGCACGATACAGAGACAGAGACAGAGACAGACAGCACGATACAGAGACAGAGACAGACAGCACGATACAGAGACAGAGAGAGACAGCACGATACAGAGACCGAGACAGAGACAGACAGCACGATACAGAGACAGAGACAGACAGCACGATACAGAAACAGAGACAGAGACAGACAGCACGATAAAGAGACAGAGACAGACAGCACGATACAGAGACAGAGACAGAGGCAGACAGCACGATAAAGAGACAGAGACAGAGACAGACAGCACGATACAGAGACAGAGACAGAGACAGAGACAGAGACAGACAGCACGATACAGAGACAGAGACAGACAGCACGATACAGAGACAGAGACAGAGACAGACAGCACGATACAGAGACAGAGACAGACAGCACGATAAAGAGACAGAGACAGAGTCAGACAGCACGATACAGAGACAGAGACAGAGACAGACAGCACGATACAGAGACAGAGACAGACAGCACGATACAGAGACAGAGACAGACAGCACGATAAAGAGACAGAGACAGAGACAGACAGCACGATAAAGAGACAGAGACAGAGGCAGACAGCACGATACAGAGACAGAGACAGAGACAGACAGCACGATAAAGAGACATAGACAGACAGCACGATACAGAGACAGAGACAGAGACAGACAGCACGATACAGAGACAAAGACAGAGACAGACAGCACGATACAGAGACAGAGACAGAGACAGACAGCACGATACAGAGACAGAGACAGAGACAGACAGCACGATACAGAGACAGAGACAGAGACAGACAGCACGATAAAGAGACAGAGACAGAGACAGACAGCACGATAAAGAGACAGAGACAGAGACAGAGACAGACAGCACGATAAAGAGACAGAGACAGACAGCACGATAAAGAGACAGAGACAGAGACAGAGACAGACAGCACGATACAGAGACAGAGACAGAGACAGACAGCACGATACAGAGACAGAGACAGACAGCACGATAAAGAGACAGAGACAGAGACAGACAGCACGATACAGAGACAGAGACAGACAGCACGATAAAGAGACAGAGACAGAAACAGACAGCACGATAAAGAGACAGAGACAGAGACAGACAGCACGATACAGAGACAGAGACAGACAGCATGATACAGAGACAGAGACAGAGACAGACAGCACGATACAGAGACAGAGACAGAGACAGACAGCACGATAAAGAGACAGAGACAGAGACAGACAGCACGATACAGAGACAGAGACAGAAACAGACAGCACGTTACAGAGACAGAGACAGAGACAGACAGCACGATAAAGAGACAGAGACAGAGACAGACAGCACGATTCAGAGACAGAGACAGAGACAGACAGCACGATACAGAGACAGAGACAGAGACAGACAGCACGATACAGAGACAGAGACAGACAGCACGATACAGAGACAGAGACAGAGACAGACAGCACGATACAGAGACAGAGACAGACAGCACGATACAGAGACAGAGACAGACAGCACGATAAAGAGACAGAGACAGAGACAGACAGCATGATACAGAGACAGAGACAGAGGCAGACAGCACGATAAAGAGACAGAGACAGAGACAGACAGCACGATACAGAGACAGAGACAGAGACAGAGACAGAGACAGACAGCACGATACAGAGACAGAGACAGACAGCACGATACAGAGACAGAGACAGACAGCACGATACAGAGACAGAGACAGAGACAGACAGCACGATAAAGAGACAGAGACAGAGGCAGACAGCACGATACAGAGACAGAGACAGAGACAGACAGCACGATACAGAGACAGAGACAGAGACAGACAGCACGATACAGAGACAGAGACAGAGACAGTCAGCACGATAAAGAGACAGAGACAGAGACAGACAGCACGATACAGACACACAGACAGAGACAGACAGCACGATACAGAGACAGAGACAGACAGCACGATACAGAGACAGAGACAGAGACAGACAGCACGATACAGAGACAGAGACAGAGACAGAAACAGACAGCACGATAAAGAGACAGAGACAGAGACAGACAGCACGATACAGAGACAGAGACAGAGACAGACAGTACAATACAGAGACAGAGACAGAGACAGTCAGCACGATACAGAGACAGAGACAGACAGCACGATACAGAGACAGAGACAGACAGCACGATACAGAGACAGAGACAGAGACAGACAGCACGATACAGAGACAGAGACAGACAGCACGATACAGAGACAGAGAAAGAGACAGACAGCACGATACAGAGACAGAGACAGAGACAGACAGCACGATAAAGAGACAGAGACAGAGACAGACAGCACGATACAGAGACAGAGACAGAAACAGACAGCACGATACAGAGACAGAGACAGAGACAGACAGCACGATAAAGAGACAGAGACAGAGACAGACAGCACAATTCAGAGACAGAGACAGAGACAGACAGCACGATACAGAGACAGAGACAGAGACAGACAGCACGATACAGAGACAGAGACAGACAGCACGATACAGAGACAGAGACAGAGACAGACAGCACGATACAGAGACAGAGACAGACAGCACGATACAGAGACAGAGACAGACAGCACGATAAAGAGACAGAGACAGAGACAGACAGCATGATACAGAGACAGAGACAGAGGCAGACAGCACGATAAAGAGACAGAGACAGAGACAGACAGCACGATACAGAGACAGAGACAGAGACAGACAGCACGATACAGAGACAGAGACAGACAGCACGATACAGAGACAGAGACAGAGACAGACAGCACGATACAGAGACAGAGACTGAGACAGACAGCACGATAAAGAGACAGAGACAGAGGCAGACAGCACGATACAGAGACAGAGACAGAGACAGACAGCACGATATAGAGACAGAGACAGACAGCACGATACAGAGACAGAGACAGAGACAGACAGCACGATAAAGAGACAGAGACAGAGACAGACAGCACGATACAGACACACAGACAGAGACAGACAGCACGATACAGAGACAGAGACAGAGACAGACAGCAAGATACAGAGACAGAGACAGACAGCACGATAAAGAGACAGAGACAGAGACAGACAGCACGATACAGAGACAGAGACAGAGACAGACAGCACGATACAGAGACAGAGACAGAGACAGACAGCACGATACAGAGACAGAGACAGACAGCACGATACAGAGACAGAGACAGACAGCACGATACTGAGACAGAGACAGAGACAGACAGCACGATACAGAGACAGAGACAGAGACAGACAGCACGATACAGAGACAGAGACAGAGACAGACAGCACGATACAGAGACAGAGACAGAGACAGACAGCACGATACAGAGACAGAGACAGAGACAGACAGCACGATAAAGAGACAGAGAAAGAGACAGACAGCACGATACAGACACACAGACAGAGACAGACAGCACGATACAGAGACAGAGACAGAGACAGACAGCAAGATACAGAGACAGAGACAGAAACAGACAGCACGATACAGAGACAGAGACAGAGACAGACAGCACGATAAAGAGACAGAGACAGAGACAGACAGCACGATTCAGAGACAGAGACAGAGACAGACAGCACGATACAGAGACAGAGACAGAGACAGAAACAGACAGCACGATAAAGAGACAGAGACAGAGACAGACAGCACGATACAGAGACAGAGACAGAGACAGACAGCACAATACAGAGACAGAGACAGACAGCACGATACAGAGACAGAGACAGAGACAGACAGCACGATACAGAGACAGAGACAGAGACAGAAACAGACAGCACGATAAAGAGACAGAGACAGAGACAGACAGCACGATACAGAGACAGAGACAGAGACAGACAGTACAATACAGATACAGAGACAGAGACAGTCAGCACGATACAGAGACAGAGACAGACAGCACGATACAGAGACAGAGACAGACAGCACGATACAGAGACAGAGACAGAGACAGACAGCACGATACAGAGACAGAGACAGACAGCACGATACAGAGACAGAGACAGAGACAGACAGCACGATACAGAGACAGAGACAGAGACAGACAGCACGATAAAGAGACAGAGACAGAGACAGACAGCACGATACAGAGACAGAGACAGAAACAGACAGCACGATACAGAGACAGAGACAGAGACAGACAGCACGATAAAGAGACAGAGACAGAGACAGACAGCACGATTCAGAGACAGAGACAGAGACAGACAGCACGATACAGAGACAGAGACAGAGACAGACAGCACGATACAGAGACAGAGACAGACAGCACGATACAGAGACAGAGACAGAGACAGACAGCACGATACAGAGACAGAGACAGACAGCACGATACAGAGACAGAGACAGACAGCACGATAAAGAGACAGAGACAGAGACAGACAGCATGATACAGAGACAGAGACAGAGGCAGACAGCACGATAAAGAGACAGAGACAGAGACAGACAGCACGATACAGAGACAGAGACAGAGACAGAGACAGACAGCACGATACAGAGACAGAGACAGACAGCACGATACAGAGACAGAGACAGAGACAGACAGCACGATACAGAGACAGAGACAGAGACAGACAGCACGATAAAGAGACAGAGACAGAGGCAGACAGCACGATACAGAGACAGAGACAGAGACAGACAGCACGATACAGAGACAGAGACAGAGACAGACAGCACGATACAGAGACAGAGACAGAGACAGACAGCACGATAAAGAGACAGAGACAGAGACAGACAGCACGATACAGACACACAGACAGAGACAGACAGCACGATACAGAGACAGAGACAGAGACAGACAGCAAGATACAGAGACAGAGACAGACAGCACGATAAAGAGACAGAGACAGAGACAGACAGCACGATACAGAGACAGAGACAGAGACAGACAGCACGATACAGAGACAGACAGAGACAGACAGCACGATACAGAGACAGAGACAGAGACAGACAGCACGATACAGAGACAGAGACAGACAGCACGATACTGAGACAGAGACAGAGACAGACAGCACGATACAGAGACAGAGACAGAGACAGACAGCACGATACAGAGACAGAGACAGAGACAGACAGCACGATACAGAGACAGAGACAGAGACAGACAGCACGATACAGAGACAGAGACAGACAGCACGATACAGAGACAGAGACAGAGTCAGACAGCACGATAAAGAGACAGAGACAGAGACAGACAGCACGATGCAGAGACAGAGACAGAGACAGACAGCACGATAAAGAGACAGAGACAGAGACAGACAGCACGATACAGAGACAGAGACAGACAGCACGATACAGAGACAGAGACAGACAGCATGATACAGAGACAGAGACAGAGACAGACAGCACGATAAAGAGACAGAGACAGAGAGCACGATACAGAGACAGAGACAGAGACAGACAGCACGATACAGAGACAGAGACAGAGACAGACAGCACGATACAGAGACAGAGACAGAGACAGACAGCACGATACAGAGACAGAGACAGAGACAGAGACAGACAGCACGATACAGAGACAGAAACAGAGACAGACAGCACGATACAGAGACAGAGACAGACAGCACGATACAGAGACAGAGACAGAGACAGAGACAGACAGCACGATAAAGAGACAGAGACAGAGACAGACAGCACGATACAGAGACAGAGACAGAGACAGACAGCACGATAAAGAGACAGAGACAGGGACAGAGACAGACAGCACGATAAAGAGACAGAGACAGAGACAGACAGCACGATACAGAGACAGAGACAGAGACAGACAGCACAATAAAGAGACAGAGACAGAGACAGACAGCACGATACAGAGACAGAGACAGAGACAGACAGCACGATACAGAGACAGAGACAGAGACAGACAGCACGATAAAGAGACAGAGACAGAGACAGACAGCACGATAAAGAGACAGAGACAGACAGCACGATAAAGAGACAGAGACAGACAGCACGATACAGAGACAGAGACAGAGACAGACAGCACGATACAGAGACAGAGACAGAGACAGACAGCACGATACAGAGACAGAGACAGAGACAGACAGCACGATACAGAGACAGAAACAGAGACAGACAGCACGATACAGAGACAGAGACAGAGACAGACAGCACGATACAGAGACAGAGACAGAGACAAACAGCACGATACAGAGACAGAGACAGAGACAGACAGCATGATACAGAGACAGAGACAGAGACAGACAGCACGATACAGAGACAGAGACAGAGACAGACAGCACGATACAGAGACAGAGACAGAGACAGACAGCACGATAAAGAGACAGAGACAGAGACAGACAGCACGATACAGAGACAGAGACAGAGACAGACAGCACGATACAGAGACAGAGACAGAGACAGACAGCACGATACAGAGACAGAGACAGAGACAGACAGCACGATACAGAGACAGAGACAGAGACAGACAGCACGATACAGAGACAGAGACAGAGACAGACAGCACGATAAAGAGACAGAGACAGAGACAGACAGCACGATACAGAGACAGAGACAGAGACAGACAGCACGATACAGAGACAGAGACAGACAGCACGATACAGAGACAGAGACAGACAGCACGATACAGAGACAGAGACAGACAGCACGATACAGAGACAGAGACAGACAGCACGATAAAGAGACAGAGACAGACAGCACGATAAAGAGACAGAGACAGACAGCACGATAAAGAGACAGAGACAGACAGCACGATACAGAGACAGAGACAGAGACAGACAGCACGATAAAGAGACAGAGACAGAGACAGACAGCACGATACAGATACAGAGACAGAGACAGACAGCACGATAAAGAGACAGAGACAGAGACAGACAGCACGATACAGAGACAGAGACAGAGACAGAGACAGACAGCACGATACAGAGACAGAGACAGACAGCATGATACAGAGACAGAGACAGAGACAGACAGCACGATAAAGAGACAGAGACAGAGACAGACAGCACGATAAAGAGACAGAGACAGAGACAGACAGCACGATACAGAGACGGAGACAGAGACAGAGACAGACAGCACGATACAGAGACGGAGACAGAGACAGACAGCACGATACAGAGACAGAGACAGACAGCACGATAAAGAGACAGAGACAGAGACAGACAGCACGATGCAGAGACAGAGACAGACAGCATGATACAGAGACAGAGAGCACGATACAGAGACAGAGACAGAGACAGACAGCACGATACAGAGACAGAGACAGAGACAGACAGCATGATACAGAGACAGAGACAGACAGCACGATACAGAGACAGAGACAGAGACAGACAGCACGATACAGAGACAGAGACAGAGACAGACAGCACGATACAGAGACAGAGACAGAGACAGAGACAGAAACAGAGAGAGAGACAGACAGCACGATACAGAGACAGAGACAGACAGCACGATAAAGAGACAGAGACAGACAGCACGATAAAGAGACACAGACAGAGACAGACAGCACGATACAGACAAAGAGACAGAGACAGACAGCATGATACAGAGACAGAGACAGACAGCACGATAAAGAGACAGAGACAGAGACAGACAGCACGATACAGAGACAGAGACAGAGACAGACAGCACGATACAGAGACAGAGACAGAGACAGACAGCACGATAAAGAGACAGAGACAGAGACAGACAGCACGATACAGAGACAGAGACAGACAGCACGATACAGAGACAGAGACAGACAGCACAATAAAGAGACAGAGACAGAGACAGACAGCACGATAAAGAGACAGAGACAGAGACAGACAGCGCGATACAGAGACAGAGACAGAGACAGACAGCACGATACAGAGACAGAGACAGAGACAGACAGCGCGATACAGAGACAGAGACAGAGACAGACAGCGCGATACAGAGACAGAGACAGAGACAGACAGCACGATACAGAGACAGAGACAGAGACAGACAGCACGATAAAGAGACAGAGACAGAGACAGACAGCACGATACAGAGACAGAGACAGAGACAGACAGCACAATAAAGAGACAGAGACAGAGACAGACAGCACGATACAGAGACAGAGACAGAGACAGACAGCACGATACAGAGACGGAGACAGAGACAGACAGCACGATACAGAGACAGAGACAGAGACAGACAGCACGATACAGAGACAGAGACAGAGACAGACAGCACGATACAGAGACAGAGACAGAGACAGAGACAGACAGCACGATAAAGAGACAGAGACAGACAGCATGATAAAGAGACAGAGACAGAGACAGGCAGCACGATAAAGAGACAGAGACAGAGACAGACAGCATGATACAGAGACAGAGACAGAGACAGACAGCACGATAAAGAGACATAGACAGACAGCACGATACAGAGACAGAGACAGACAGCACGATACAGAGACAGAGACAGACAGCACGATACAGAGACAGAGACAGAGACAAACAGCACGATAAAGAGACAGAGACAGAGACAGACAGCACGATACAGAGACAGACAGACAGCACGATACAGAGACAGAGACAGACAGCACGATACAGAGACAGAGACTGACAGCACGATACAGAGACAGAGACAGATACAGACAGCACGATCCAGAGTCAGAGACAGAGACAGACAGCACGATACAGGGACAGAGACAGAGACAGAGACAGGCAGCACGATACAGAGACAGAGACAGACAGCACGATACAGAGACAGAGACAGAGACAGACAGCACGATACAGAGACAGAGACAGAGACAGACAGCACGATACAGAGACAGAGACAGACAGCACGATAAAGAGACAGAGACAGAGACAGACAGCACGATAAAGAGACAGAGACAGAGACAGACAGCACGATACAGAGACAGAGACAGAGACAGACAGCACGATAAAGAGACAGAGACAGACAGCATGATACAGAGACAGAGACAGAGACAGACAGCACGATACAGAGACAGAGACAGAGACAGACAGCACGATACAGAGACAGAGACAGAGACAGACAGCACGATAAAGAGACAGAGACAGAGACAGACAGCACGATAAAGAGACAGAGACAGAGACAGAGACAGACAGCACGATAAAGAGACAGAGACAGACAGCACGATAAAGAGACAGAGACAGAGACAGACAGCACGATACAGAGACAGAGACAGACAGCACGATACAGAGACAGAGACAGACAGCACGATAAAGAGACAGAGATAGAGACAGACAGCACGATACAGAGACAGAGACAGGCAGCACGATAAAGAGACAGAGACAGAAACAGACAGCACGATAAAGAGACAGAGACAGAGACAGACAGCACGATACAGAGACAGAGACAGACAGTACGATACAGAGACATAGACAGAGACAGACAGCACGATACAGAGACAGAGACAGAGACAGACAGCACGATACAGAGACAGAGACAGAGACAGACAGCACGATACAGACACAGAGACAGAGACAGACAGCACGATACAGAGACAGAGACAGAGACAGACAGCAAGATACAGAGACAGAGACAGACAGCACGATAAAGAGACAGAGACAGAGACAGACAGCACGATACAGAGACAGAGACAGAGACAGACAGCACGATACAGAGACAGAGACAGAGACAGACAGCACGATACAGAGACAGAGACAGACAGCACGGTACTGAGACAGAGACAGAGACAGACAGCACGATACAGAGACAGAGACAGAGACAGACAGCACGATACAGAGACAGAGACAGAGACAGACAGCACGATACAGAGACAGAGACAGAGACAGACAGCACGATACAGAGACAGAGACAGACAGCACGATACAGAGACAGAGACAGAGTCAGACAGCACGATAAAGAGACAGAGACAGAGACAGACAGCACGATGCAGAGACAGAGACAGAGACAGACAGCACGATAAAGAGACAGAGACAGAGACAGACAGCACGATACAGAGACAGAGACAGACAGCACGATACAGAGACAGAGACAGACAGCATGATACAGAGACAGAGACAGAGACAGACAGCACGATTAAGAGACAGAGACAGAGACAGACAGCACGATACAGAGACAGAGACAGACAGCACGATACAGAGACAGAGACAGACAGCACGATAAAGAGACAGAGACAGACAGCACGATAAAGAGACAGAGACAGAGACAGAGACAGACAGCACGATAAAGAGACAGAGACAGAGACAGACAGCACGATACAGAGACAGAGACAGACAGCACGATACAGAGACAGAGACAGACAGCATGATACAGAGACAGAGACAGAGACAGACAGCACGATTAAGAGACAGAGACAGAGACAGACAGCACGATACAGAGACAGAGACAGTCAGCACGATACAGAGACAGAGACAGAGACAGACAGCACGATACAGAGACAGAGACAGAAACAAACAGCACGATACAGAGACAGAGACAGAGACAGAGACAGACAGCACGATACAGAGACAGAGACAGAGACAGAGACAGACAGCACGATACAGAGACATAGACAGAGACAGAGACAGAGACAGACAGCACGATACAGAGACAGAGACAGACAGCACGATACAGAGACAGAGACAGAGACAGACAGCACGATACAGAGACAGAGACAGACAGCACGATAAAGAGACAGAGACAGACAGCACGATACAGAGACAGAGACAGACAGCACGATAAAGAGACAGAGACAGAGACAGACAGCACGATACAGAGACAGAGACAGAGACAGACAGCACGATAAAGAGACAGAGACAGACAGCATGATACAGAGACAGAGACAGACAGCACGATACAGAGACAGAGACAGAGACAGACAGCACGATACAGAGACAGAGACAGAGACAGACAGCACGATACAGAGACAGAGACAGAGACAGACAGCACGATAAAGAGACAGAGACAGAGACAGACAGCACGATACAGAGACAGAGACAGAGACAGACAGCACGATAAAGAGACAGAGACAGAGACAGACAGCACGATAAAGAGACAGAGACAGAGACAGAGACAGACAGCACGATAAAGAGACAGAGACAGACAGCACGATAAAGAGACATTGACAGAGACAGAGACAGACAGCACGATACAGAGACAGAGACAGAGACAGACAGCACGATACAGAGACAGAGACAGACAGCACGATAAAGAGACAGAGACAGAGACAGACAGCACGATACAGAGACAGAGACAGACAGCACGATAAAGAGACAGAGACAGAAACAGACAGCACGATAAAGAGACAGAGACAGAGACAGACAGCACGATAAAGAGACAGAGACAGAGACAGACAGCACGATACAGAGACAGAGACAGACAGCATGATACAGAGACAGAGACAGAGACAGACAGCACGATACAGAGACAGAGACAGAGACAGACAGCACGATACAGACACAGAGACAGAGACAGACAGCACGATACAGAGACAGAGACAGACAGCAAGATACAGAGACAGAGACAGACAGCACGATAAAGAGACAGAGACAGAGACAGACAGCACGATACAGAGACAGAGACAGAGACAGACAGCACGATACAGAGACAGAGACAGAGACAGACAGCATGATACAGAGACAGAGACAGAGACAGACAGCACGATACAGAGACAGAGACAGACAGCACGATACTGAGACAGAGACAGAGACAGACAGCACGATACAGAGACAGAGACAGAGACAGACAGCACGATACAGAGACAGAGACAGACAGCACGATACAGAGACAGAGACAGAGTCAGACAGCACGATAAAGAGACAGAGACAGAGACAGACAGCACGATGCAGAGACAGAGACAGAGACAGACAGCACGATAAAGAGACAGAGACAGAGACAGACAGCACGATACAGAGACAGAGACAGACAGCACGATACAGAGACAGAGACAGACAGCATGATACAGAGACAGAGACAGACAGCACGATAAAGAGACAGAGACAGAGACAGACAGCACGATACAGAGACAGAGACAGAGACAGACAGCACGATACAGAGACAGAGACAGAGACAGACAGCACGATACAGAGACAGAGACAGAGACAGACAGCACGATACAGAGACAGAGACAGACAGCACGATAAAGAGACAGAGACAGAGACAGACAGCACGATACAGAGACAGAGACAGAGACAGACAGCACGATACAGAGACAGAGACAGACAGCACGATACAGAGACAGAGACAGAGACAGACAGCATGATACAGAGACAGAGACAGACAGCACGATACAGAGACAGAGACAGACAGCACGATACAGAGACAGAGACAGAGACAGACAGCACGATAGAGAGACAGAGACAGAGACAGACAGCACGATAAAGAGACAGAGACAGAGACAGACAGCACGATACAGAGACAGAGACAGAGGCAGACAGCATGATAAAGATACAGAGACAGAGACAGACAGCACGATATAGAGACATAGACAGAGACAGACAGCACGATACGGAGACAGAGACAGAGACAGACAGCACGATACAGAGACAGAGACAGAGACAGACAGCACGATACAGAGACAGAGACAGAGACAGACAGCACGATAAAGAGACAGAGACAGAGGCAGACAGCACGATAAAGAGACAGAGACAGAGGCAGACAGAACGATACAGAGACAGAGACAGAGACAGACAGCACGATACAGAGACAGAGACAGACAGCACGATACGGAGACAGAGACAGAGACAGACAGCACGATAAAGAGACAGAGACAGAGACAGACAGCACGATAAAGAGACAGAGACAGACAGCACGATACTGAGACAGAGACAGAGACAGACAGCACGATACAGAGACAGAGACAGAGACAGACAGCACGATACAGAGACAGAGACAGAGACAGACAGCACGATACAGAGACAGAGACAGAGACAGAGACAGACAGCACGATACAGAGACAGAGACAGACAGCACGATACAGAGACAGAGACAGAGTCAGACAGCACGATGCAGAGACAGAGACAGAGACAGACAGCACGATAAAGAGACAGACACAGAGACAGACAGCACGATAAAGAGACAGAGACAGAGACAGACAGCACGATGCAGAGACAGAGACAGAGACAGACAGCACGATGCAGAGACAGAGAGAGAGACAGACAGCACGATAAAGAGACAGAGACAGAGACAGACAGCACGATACAGAGACAGAGACAGAGACAGAGACAGACAGCACGATACAGAGACAGAGACAGAGACAGAGACAGAGACAGACAGCACGATACAGAGACAGAGACAGAGACAGACAGCACGATAAAGAGACAGAGACAGAGACAGACAGCACGATACAGAGACAGAGACAGAGACAGACAGCACGATACAGAGACAGAGACAGAGACAGACAGCACGATACAGAGACAGAGACAGACAGCACGATACAGAGACCGAGACAGAGACAGACAGCACGATACAGAGACAGAGACAGACAGCACGATACAGAAACAGAGACAGAGACAGACAGCACGATACAGAGACAGAGACAGAGACAGACAGCACGATAAAGAGACAGAGACAGAGACAGGCAGCACGATACAGAGACAGAGACAGAGACAGACAGCACGATACAGAGACAGAGACAGAGACAGACAGCACGATACAGAGACAGACAGCACGATACAGAGATCGAGACAGAGACAGACAGCACGATAAAGAGACAGAGACAGAGACAGACAGCACGATACAGAGACAGAGACAGACAGCACGATACAGAGACAGAGACAGACAGCACGATAAAGAGACAGAGATAGAGACAGACAGCACGATACAGAGACAGAGACAGACAGCACGATAAAGAGACAGAGACAGAAACAGACAGCACGATAAAGAGACAGAGACAGAGACAGACAGCACGATACAGAGACAGAGACAGACAGTACGATACAGAGACATAGACAGAGACAGACAGCACGATACAGAGACAGAGACAGAGACAGACAGCACGATACAGAGACAGAGACAGAGACAGACAGCACGATACAGAGACAGAGACAGACAGTACGATACAGAGACAGAGACAGAGACAGACAGCACGATACAGAGACAGAGACAGAGACAGACAGCACGATACAGAGACAGAGAAAGAGACAGACAGCACGATACAGACACAGAGACAGAGACAGACAGCACGATACAGAGACAGAGACAGAGACAGACAGCAAGATACAGAGACAGAGACAGACAGCACGATAAAGAGACAGAGACAGAGACAGACAGCACGATACAGAGACAGTGACAGAGACAGACAGCACGATACAGAGACAGAGACAGAGACAGACAGCACGATACAGAGACAGAGACAGAGACAGACAGCACGATACAGAGACAGAGACAGACAGCACGGTACTGAGACAGAGACAGAGACAGACAGCACGATACAGAGACAGAGACAGAGACAGACAGCACGATACAGAGACAGAGACAGAGACAGACAGCACGATACAGAGACAGAGACAGAGACAGACAGCACGATACAGAGACAGAGACAGAGACAGACAGCACGATACAGAGACAGAGACAGACAGCACGATACAGAGACAGAGACAGAGTCAGACAGCACGATAAAGAGACAGAGACAGAGACAGACAGCACGATGCAGAGACAGAGACAGAGACAGACAGCACGATAAAGAGACAGAGACAGAGACAGACAGCACGATACAGAGACAGAGACAGACAGCACGATACAGAGACAGAGACAGACAGCATGATACAGAGACAGAGACAGAGACAGACAGCACGATTAAGAGACAGAGACAGAGACAGACAGCACGATACAGAGACAGAGACAGAGACAGACAGCACGATACAGAGACAGAGACAGACAGCACGATAAAGAGACAGAGACAGAGACAGACAGCACGATACGGAGACAGAGACAGAGACAAACAACACGATACAGAGAAAGAGACAGAGACAGAGACAGACAGCACGATACAGAGACAGAGACAGAGACAGAGACAGACAGCACGATACAGAGACAGAGACAGACAGCACGATACAGAGACAGAGACAGAGACAGACAGCACGATACAGAGACAGAGACAGAGACAGACAGCACGATACAGAGACAGAGACAGAGACAGACAGCACGATACAGAGACAGAGACAGACAGCACGATAAAGCGACAGAGACAAACAGCACGATAAAGAGACAGAGACAGAGACAGACAGCACGATAAAGAGACAGAGACAGAGACAGACAGCACGATACAGAGACAGAGACAGAGACAGACAGCACGATAAAGAGACAGAGACAGGCAGCATGATACAGAGACAGAGACAGAGACAGACAGCACGATACAGAGACAGAGACAGAGACAGACAGCACGATACAGAGACAGAGACAGAGACAGACAGCACGATAAAGAGACAGAGACAGAGACAGACAGCACGATAAAGAGACAGAGACAGAGACAGAGACAGACAGCACGATACAGAGACAGAGACAGAGACAGACAGCACGATACAGAGACAGAGACAGACAGCACGATAAGGAGACAGAGACAGAGACAGACAGCACGATACAGAGACAGAGACAGACAGCACGATAAAGAGACAGAGACAGAGACAGACAGCACGATACAGAGACAGAGACAGACAGCACGATACAGAGACAGAAACAGACAGCACGATAAAGAGACAGAGACAGAGACAGACAGCACGATACAGAGACAGAGACAGACAGCATGATACAGAGACAGAGACAGAGACAGACAGCACGATACAGAGACAGAGACAGAGACAGACAGCACGATACAGAGACAGAGACAGAGACAGACAGCACGATACAGACACAGAGACAGAGACAGACAGCACGATACAGAGACAAAGACAGAGACAGACAGCAAGATACAGAGACAGAGACAGACAGCACGATAAAGAGACAGAGACAGAGACAGACAGCACGATACAGAGACAGAGACAGACAGCACGATACAGAGACAGAGACAGAGACAGACAGCACGATACAGAGACAGAGACAGAGAGACAGCACGATACAGAGACAGAGACAGACAGCACGATACAGAGACAGAGACAGAGACAGACAGCACGATACAGAGACAGAGACAGAGACAGACAGCACGATACAGAGACAGAGACAGAGACAGACAGCACGATACAGAGACAGAGACAGACAGCACGATACTGAGACAGAGACAGAGACAGACAGCACGATACAGAGACAGAGACAGAGACAGACAGCACGATACAGAGACAGAGACAGAGACAGACAGCACGATACAGAGACAGAGACAGAGACAGACAGCACGATACAGAGACAGAGACAGACAGCACGATACAGAGACAGAGACAGAGTCAGACAGCACGATAAAGAGACAGAGACAGAGACAGACAGCACGAGACAGAGACAGAGACAGACAGCACGATAAAGAGACAGAGACAGACAGCATGATACAGAGACAGAGACAGAGACAGACAGCACGATAAAGAGACAGAGACAGAGACAGACAGCACGATACAGAGACAGAGACAGAGACAGACAGCACGATACAGAGACAGAGACAGAGACAGACAGCACGATACAGAGACAGAGACAGAGACAGACAGCACGATACAGAGACAGAGACAGACAGCACGATAAAGAGACAGAGACAGAGACAGACAGCACGATACAGAGACAGAGACAGAGACAGACAGCACGATACAGAGACAGAGACAGACAGCACGATACAGAAACAGAGACAGACAGCATGATACAGAGACAGAGACAGACAGCACGATACAGAGACAGAGACAGACAGCACGATACAGAGACAGAGACAGAGACAGACAGCACGATAGAGAGACAGAGACAGAGACAGACAGCACGATAAAGAGACAGAGACAGAGACAGACAGCACGATACAGAGACAGAGACAGAGGCAGACAGCATGATAAAGATACAGAGACAGAGACAGACAGCACGATATAGAGACATAGACAGAGACAGACAGCACGATACAGAGACAGAGACAGAGACAGACAGCACGATACAGAGACAGAGACAGAGACAGACAGCACGATACAGAGACAGAGACAGAGACAGACAGCACGATAAAGAGACAGAGACAGAGGCAGACAGCACGATAAAGAGACAGAGACAGAGGCAGACAGAACGATACAGAGACAGAGACAGAGACAGACAGCACGATACAGAGACAGAGACAGACAGCACGATACGGAGACAGAGACAGAGACAGACAGCACGATAAAGAGACAGAGACAGAGACAGACAGCACGATAAAGAGACAGAGACAGACAGCACGATACTGAGACAGAGACAGAGACAGACAGCACGATAAAGAGACAGAGACAGACACAGACAGCACGATAAAGAGACAGAGACAGAGACAGACAGCACGATACAGAGACAGAGACAGAGACAGACAGCACGATACAGAGACAGAGACAGAGACAGACAGCACGATACAGAGACAGAGACAGAGACAGACAGCACGATACAGAGACAGAGACAGAGACAGAGACAGACAGCACGATACAGAGACAGAGACAGACAGCACGATACAGAGACAGAGACAGAGTCAGACAGCACGATGCAGAGACAGAGACAGAGACAGACAGCACGATAAAGAGACAGACACAGAGACAGACAGCACGATAAAGAGACAGAGACAGAGACAGACAGCACGATGCAGAGACAGAGACAGAGACAGACAGCACGATGCAGAGACAGAGAGAGAGACAGACAGCACGATAAAGAGACAGAGACAGAGACAGACAGCACGATACAGAGACAGAGACAGAGACAGAGACAGACAGCACGATACAGAGACAGAGACAGAGACAGAGACAGAGACAGACAGCACGATACAGAGACAGAGACAGAGACAGACAGCACGATAAAGAGACAGAGACAGAGACAGACAGCACGATACAGAGACAGAGACAGAGACAGACAGCACGATACAGAGACAGAGACAGAGACAGACAGCACGATACAGAGACAGAGACAGACAGCACGATACAGAGACCGAGACAGAGACAGACAGCACGATACAGAGACAGAGACAGACAGCACGATACAGAAACAGAGACAGAGACAGACAGCACGATACAGAGACAGAGACAGAGACAGACAGCACGATAAAGAGACAGAGACAGAGACAGGCAGCACGATACAGAGACAGAGACAGAGACAGACAGCACGATACAGAGACAGAGACAGAGACAGACAGCACGATACAGAGACAGACAGCACGATACAGAGATCGAGACAGAGACAGACAGCACGATAAAGAGACAGAGACAGAGACAGAGACAGACAGCACGATACAGAGACAGAGACAGACAGCACGATACAGAGACAGAGACAGACAGCACGATAAAGAGACAGAGATAGAGACAGACAGCACGATACAGAGACAGAGACAGACAGCACGATAAAGAGACAGAGACAGAAACAGACAGCACGATAAAGATACAGAGACAGAGACAGACAGCACGATACAGAGACAGAGACAGACAGTACGATACAGAGACATAGACAGAGACAGACAGCACGATACAGAGACAGAGACAGAGACAGACAGCACGATACAGAGACAGAGAAAGAGACAGACAGCACGATACAGACACAGAGACAGAGACAGACAGCAAGATACAGAGACAGAGACAGACAGCACGATAAAGAGACAGAGACAGAGACAGACAGCACGATACAGAGACAGTGACAGAGACAGACAGCACGATACAGAGACAGAGACAGAGACAGACAGCACGATACAGAGACAGAGACAGAGACAGACAGCACGATACAGAGACAGAGACAGACAGCACGGTACTGAGACAGAGACAGAGACAGACAGCACGATACAGAGACAGAGACAGAGACAGACAGCACGATACAGAGACAGAGACAGAGACAGACAGCACGATACAGAGACAGAGACAGAGACAGACAGCACGATACAGAGACAGAGACAGAGACAGACAGCACGATACAGAGACAGAGACAGACAGCACGATACAGAGACAGAGACAGAGTCAGACAGCACGATAAAGAGACAGAGACAGAGACAGACAGCACGATGCAGAGACAGAGACAGAGACAGACAGCACGATAAAGAGACAGAGACAGAGACAGACAGCACGATACAGAGACAGAGACAGACAGCACGATACAGAGACAGAGACAGACAGCATGATACAGAGACAGAGACAGACAGCACGATTAAGAGACAGAGACAGAGACAGACAGCACGATACAGAGACAGAGACAGAGACAGACAGCACGATACAGAGACAGAGACAGACAGCACGATAAAGAGACAGAGACAGAGACAGACAGCACGATACGGAGACAGAGACAGAGACAAACAACACGATACAGAGACAGAGACAGAGACAGAGACAGACAGCACGATACAGAGACAGAGACAGAGACAGAGACAGACAGCACGATACAGAGACAGAGACAGACAGCACGATACAGAGACAGAGACAGAGACAGACAGCACGATACAGAGACAGAGACAGAGACAGACAGCACGATACAGAGACAGAGACAGAGACAGACAGCACGATACAGAGACAGAGACAGACAGCACGATAAAGCGACAGAGACAAACAGCACGATAAAGAGACAGAGACAGAGACAGACAGCACGATAAAGAGACAGAGACAGAGACAGACAGCACGATACAGAGACAGAGACAGAGACAGACAGCACGATAAAGAGACAGAGACAGGCAGCATGATACAGAGACAGAGACAGAGACAGACAGCACGATACAGAGACAGAGACAGAGACAGACAGCACGATAAAGAGACAGAGACAGGCAGCATGATACAGAGACAGAGACAGAGACAGACAGCACGATACAGAGACAGAGACAGAGACAGACAGCACGATACAGAGACAGAGACAGAGACAGACAGCACGATAAAGAGACAGAGACAGAGACAGACAGCACGATAAAGAGACAGAGACAGAGACAGAGACAGACAGCACGATACAGAGACAGAGACAGAGACAGACAGCACGATACAGAGACAGAGACAGACAGCACGATAAGGAGACAGAGACAGAGACAGACAGCACGATACAGAGACAGAGACAGACAGCACGATAAAGAGACAGAGACAGAGACAGACAGCACGATACAGAGACAGAGACAGACAGCACGATACAGAGACAGAAACAGACAGCACGATAAAGAGACAGAGACAGAGACAGACAGCACGATACAGAGACAGAGACAGACAGCATGATACAGAGACAGAGACAGAGACAGACAGCACGATACAGAGACAGAGACAGAGACAGACAGCACGATACAGAGACAGAGACAGAGACAGACAGCACGATACAGACACAGAGACAGAGACAGACAGCACGATACAGAGACAAAGACAGAGACAGACAGCAAGATACAGAGACAGAGACAGACAGCACGATAAAGAGACAGAGACAGAGACAGACAGCACGATACAGAGACAGAGACAGACAGCACGATACAGAGACAGAGACAGAGACAGACAGCACGATACAGAGACAGAGACAGAGAGACAGCACGATACAGAGACAGAGACAGACAGCACGATACAGAGACAGAGACAGAGACAGACAGCACGATACAGAGACAGAGACAGAGACAGACAGCACGATACAGAGACAGAGACAGAGACAGACAGCACGATACAGAGACAGAGACAGACAGCACGATACTGAGACAGAGACAGAGACAGACAGCACGATACAGAGACAGAGACAGAGACAGACAGCACGATACAGAGACAGAGACAGAGACAGACAGCACGATACAGAGACAGAGACAGAGACAGACAGCACGATACAGAGACAGAGACAGACAGCACGATACAGAGACAGAGACAGAGTCAGACAGCACGATAAAGAGACAGAGACAGAGACAGACAGCACGAGACAGAGACAGAGACAGACAGCACGATAAAGAGACAGAGACAGACAGCATGATACAGAGACAGAGACAGAGACAGACAGCACGATAAAGAGACAGAGACAGAGACAGACAGCACGATACAGAGACAGAGACAGAGACAGACAGCACGATACAGAGACAGAGACAGAGACAGACAGCACGATACAGAGACAGAGACAGAGACAGACAGCACGATACAGAGACAGAGACAGACAGCACGATAAAGAGACAGAGACAGAGACAGACAGCACGATACAGAGACAGAGACAGAGACAGACAGCACGATACAGAAACAGAGACAGACAGCATGATACAGAGACAGAGACAGACAGCACGATACAGAGACAGAGACAGACAGCACGATACAGAGACAGAGACAGAGACAGACAGCACGATAGAGAGACAGAGACAGAGACAGACAGCACGATAAAGAGACAGAGACAGAGACAGACAGCACGATACAGAGACAGAGACAGAGGCAGACAGCATGATAAAGATACAGAGACAGAGACAGACAGCACGATATAGAGACATAGACAGAGACAGACAGCACGATACAGAGACAGAGACAGAGACAGACAGCACGATACAGAGACAGAGACAGAGACAGACAGCACGATACAGAGACAGAGACAGAGACAGACAGCACGATAAAGAGACAGAGACAGAGGCAGACAGCACGATAAAGAGACAGAGACAGAGGCAGACAGAACGATACAGAGACAGAGACAGAGACAGACAGCACGATACAGAGACAGAGACAGACAGCACGATACGGAGACAGAGACAGAGACAGACAGCACGATAAAGAGACAGAGACAGAGACAGACAGCACGATAAAGAGACAGAGACAGACAGCACGATACTGAGACAGAGACAGAGACAGACAGCACGATACAGAGACAGAGACAGAGACAGACAGCACGATACAGAGACAGAGACAGAGACAGACAGCACGATACAGAGACAGAGACAGAGACAGAGACAGACAGCACGATACAGAGACAGAGACAGACAGCACGATACAGAGACAGAGACAGAGTCAGACAGCACGATGCAGAGACAGAGACAGAGACAGACAGCACGATAAAGAGACAGACACAGAGACAGACAGCACGATAAAGAGACAGAGACAGAGACAGACAGCACGATGCAGAGACAGAGACAGAGACAGACAGCACGATGCAGAGACAGAGAGAGAGACAGACAGCACGATAAAGAGACAGAGACAGAGACAGACAGCACGATACAGAGACAGAGACAGAGACAGAGACAGACAGCACGATACAGAGACAGAGACAGAGACAGAGACAGAGACAGACAGCACGATACAGAGACAGAGACAGAGACAGACAGCACGATAAAGAGACAGAGACAGAGACAGACAGCACGATACAGAGACAGAGACAGAGACAGACAGCACGATACAGAGACAGAGACAGAGACAGACAGCACGATACAGAGACAGAGACAGACAGCACGATACAGAGACCGAGACAGAGACAGACAGCACGATACAGAGACAGAGACAGACAGCACGATACAGAAACAGAGACAGAGACAGACAGCACGATACAGAGACAGAGACAGAGACAGACAGCACGATAAAGAGACAGAGACAGAGACAGGCAGCACGATACAGAGACAGAGACAGAGACAGACAGCACGATACAGAGACAGAGACAGAGACAGACAGCACGATACAGAGACAGACAGCACGATACAGAGATCGAGACAGAGACAGACAGCACGATAAAGAGACAGAGACAGAGACAGAGACAGACAGCACGATACAGAGACAGAGACAGACAGCACGATACAGAGACAGAGACAGACAGCACGATAAAGAGACAGAGATAGAGACAGACAGCACGATACAGAGACAGAGACAGACAGCACGATAAAGAGACAGAGACAGAAACAGACAGCACGATAAAGAGACAGAGACAGAGACAGACAGCACGATACAGAGACAGAGACAGACAGTACGATACAGAGACATAGACAGAGACAGACAGCACGATACAGAGACAGAGACAGAGACAGACAGCACGATACAGAGACAGAGAAAGAGACAGACAGCACGATACAGACACAGAGACAGAGACAGACAGCAAGATACAGAGACAGAGACAGACAGCACGATAAAGAGACAGAGACAGAGACAGACAGCACGATACAGAGACAGTGACAGAGACAGACAGCACGATACAGAGACAGAGACAGAGACAGACAGCACGATACAGAGACAGAGACAGAGACAGACAGCACGATACAGAGACAGAGACAGACAGCACGGTACTGAGACAGAGACAGAGACAGACAGCACGATACAGAGACAGAGACAGAGACAGACAGCACGATACAGAGACAGAGACAGAGACAGACAGCACGATACAGAGACAGAGACAGAGACAGACAGCACGATACAGAGACAGAGACAGGGACAGACAGCACGATACAGAGACAGAGACAGACAGCACGATACAGAGACAGAGACAGAGTCAGACAGCACGATAAAGAGACAGAGACAGAGACAGACAGCACGATGCAGAGACAGAGACAGAGACAGACAGCACGATAAAGAGACAGAGACAGAGACAGACAGCACGATACAGAGACAGAGACAGACAGCACGATACAGAGACAGAGACAGACAGCATGATACAGAGACAGAGACAGACAGCACGATTAAGAGACAGAGACAGAGACAGACAGCACGATACAGAGACAGAGACAGAGACAGACAGCACGATACAGAGACAGAGACAGACAGCACGATAAAGAGACAGAGACAGAGACAGACAGCACGATACGGAGACAGAGACAGAGACAAACAACACGATACAGAGACAGAGACAGAGACAGAGACAGACAGCACGATACAGAGACAGAGACAGAGACAGAGACAGACAGCACGATACAGAGACAGAGACAGACAGCACGATACAGAGACAGAGACAGAGACAGACAGCACGATACAGAGACAGAGACAGAGACAGACAGCACGATACAGAGACAGAGACAGAGACAGACAGCACGATACAGAGACAGAGACAGACAGCACGATAAAGCGACAGAGACAAACAGCACGATAAAGAGACAGAGACAGAGACAGACAGCACGATAAAGAGACAGAGACAGAGACAGACAGCACGATACAGAGACAGAGACAGAGACAGACAGCACGATAAAGAGACAGAGACAGGCAGCATGATACAGAGACAGAGACAGAGACAGACAGCACGATACAGAGACAGAGACAGAGACAGACAGCACGATACAGAGACAGAGACAGAGACAGACAGCACGATAAAGAGACAGAGACAGAGACAGACAGCACGATAAAGAGACAGAGACAGAGACAGAGACAGACAGCACGATACAGAGACAGAGACAGAGACAGACAGCACGATACAGAGACAGAGACAGACAGCACGATAAGGAGACAGAGACAGAGACAGACAGCACGATACAGAGACAGAGACAGACAGCACGATAAAGAGACAGAGACAGAGACAGACAGCACGATACAGAGACAGAGACAGACAGCACGATACAGAGACAGAAACAGACAGCACGATAAAGAGACAGAGACAGAGACAGACAGCACGATACAGAGACAGAGACAGACAGCATGATACAGAGACAGAGACAGAGACAGACAGCACGATACAGAGACAGAGACAGAGACAGACAGCACGATACAGAGACAGAGACAGAGACAGACAGCACGATACAGACACAGAGACAGAGACAGACAGCACGATACAGAGACAAAGACAGAGACAGACAGCAAGATACAGAGACAGAGACAGACAGCACGATAAAGAGACAGAGACAGAGACAGACAGCACGATACAGAGACAGAGACAGACAGCACGATACAGAGACAGAGACAGAGACAGACAGCACGATACAGAGACAGAGACAGAGAGACAGCACGATACAGAGACAGAGACAGACAGCACGATACAGAGACAGAGACAGAGACAGACAGCACGATACAGAGACAGAGACAGAGACAGACAGCACGATACAGAGACAGAGACAGAGACAGACAGCACGATACAGAGACAGAGACAGAGACAGACAGCACGATACAGAGACAGAGACAGACAGCACGATACTGAGACAGAGACAGAGACAGACAGCACGATACAGAGACAGAGACAGAGACAGACAGCACGATACAGAGACAGAGACAGAGACAGACAGCACGATACAGAGACAGAGACAGAGACAGACAGCACGATACAGAGACAGAGACAGACAGCACGATACAGAGACAGAGACAGAGTCAGACAGCACGATAAAGAGACAGAGACAGAGACAGACAGCACGAGACAGAGACAGAGACAGACAGCACGATAAAGAGACAGAGACAGACAGCATGATACAGAGACAGAGACAGAGACAGACAGCACGATAAAGAGACAGAGACAGAGACAGACAGCACGATACAGAGACAGAGACAGAGACAGACAGCACGATACAGAGACAGAGACAGAAACAGACAGCACGATACAGAGACAGAGACAGAGACAGACAGCACGATACAGAGACAGAGACAGACAGCACGATAAAGAGACAGAGACAGAGACAGACAGCACGATACAGAGACAGAGACAGAGACAGACAGCACGATACAGAGACAGAGACAGACAGCACGATACAGAAACAGAGACAGACAGCATGATACAGAGACAGAGACAGACAGCACGATACAGAGACAGAGACAGACAGCACGATACAGAGACAGAGACAGAGACAGACAGCACGATAGAGAGACAGAGACAGAGACAGACAGCACGATAAAGAGACAGAGACAGAGACAGACAGCACGATACAGAGACAGAGACAGAGGCAGACAGCATGATAAAGATACAGAGTCAGAGACAGACAGCACGATATAGAGACATAGACAGAGACAGACAGCACGATACAGAGACAGAGACAGAGACAGACAGCACGATACAGAGACAGAGACAGAGACAGACAGCACGATACAGAGACAGAGACAGAGACAGACAGCACGATAAAGAGACAGAGACAGAGGCAGACAGCACGATAAAGAGACAGAGACAGAGGCAGACAGAACGATACAGAGACAGAGACAGAGACAGACAGCACGATACAGAGACAGAGACAGACAGCACGATACGGAGACAGAGACAGAGACAGACAGCACGATAAAGAGACAGAGACAGAGACAGACAGCACGATAAAGAGACAGAGACAGACAGCACGATACTGAGACAGAGACAGAGACAGACAGCACGATACAGAGACAGAGACAGACAGCACGATACAGAGACAGAGACAGAGACAGACAGCACGATACAGAGACAGAGACAGAGACAGACAGCACGATACAGAGACAGAGACAGACAGCACGATACAGAGACAGAGTCAGACAGCACGATGCAGAGACAGAGACAGAGACAGACAGCACGATAAAGAGACAGACACAGAGACAGACAGCACGATAAAGAGACAGAGACAGAGACAGACAGCACGATGCAGAGACAGAGACAGAGACAGACAGCACGATGCAGAGACAGAGAGAGAGACAGACAGCACGATAAAGAGACAGAGACAGAGACAGACAGCACGATACAGAGACAGAGACAGAGACAGAGACAGACAGCACGATACAGAGACAGAGACAGAGACAGACAGCACGATACAGAGACAGAGACAGAGACAGACAGCACGATAAAGAGACAGAGACAGAGACAGACAGCACGATACAGAGACAGAGACAGAGACAGACAGCACGATACAGAGACAGAGACAGAGACAGACAGCACGATACAGAGACAGAGACAGACAGCACGATACAGAGACCGAGACAGAGACAGACAGCACGATACAGAGACAGAGACAGACAGCACGATACAGAAACAGAGACAGAGACAGACAGCACGATGCAGAGACAGAGACAGAGACAGACAGCACGATAAAGAGGCAGAGACAGAGACAGGCAGCACGATACAGAGACAGAGACAGAGACAGACAGCACGATACAGAGACAGAGACAGATAGCACGATACAGAGACAGAGAGAGACAGCACGATACAGAGACCGAGACAGAGACAGACAGCACGATACAGAGACAGAGACAGACAGCACGATACAGAAACAGAGACAGAGACAGACAGCACGATAAAGAGACAGAGACAGAGACAGACAGCACGATACAGAGACAGAGACAGAGACAGACAGCACGATACAGAGACAGAGGCAGACAGCACGATAAAGAGACAGAGACAGAGACAGACAGCACGATACAGAGACAGAGACAGAGACAGAGACAGAGACAGAGACAGACAGCACGATACAGAGACAGAGACAGAGACAGACAGCACGATACAGAGACAGAGACAGAGACAGACAGCACGATACAGGGACAGAGACAGAGACAGACAGCACGATAAAGAGACAGAGACAGAGACAGACAGCACGATACAGAGACAGAGACAGAGACAGACAGCACGATACAGAGACAGAGACAGACAGCACGATACAGAGACAGAGACAGACAGCACGATAAAGAGACAGAGACAGAGACAGACAGCACGATAAAGAGACAGAGACAGAGACAGACAGCACGATACAGAGACAGAGACAGAGACAGACAGCACGATAAAGAGACATAGACAGACAGCATGATACAGAGACAGAGACAGAGACAGACAGCACGATACAGAGACAGAGACAGAGACAGACAGCACGATAAAGAGACAGAGACAGAGACAGACAGCACGATATAGAGACAGAGACAGAGACAGACAGCACGATAAAGAGACAGAGACAGAGACAGACAGCACGATAAAGAGACAGAGACAGACAGCACGATAAAGAGACAGAGACAGAGACAGGCAGCACGATACAGAGACAGAGACAGAGACAGACAGCACGATACAGAGACAGAGACAGACAGCACGATAAAGAGACAGAGACAGAGACAGACAGCACGATACAGAGACAGAGACAGACAGCACGATAAAGAGACAGAGACAGAAACAGACAGCACGATAAAGAGACAGAGACAGAGACAGACAGCACGATACAGAGACAGAGACAGACAGCATGATACAGAGACAGAGACAGAGACAGACAGCACGATACAGAGACAGAGACAGAGACAGACAGCACGATACAGAGACAGAGACAGAGACAGACAGCACGATACAGACACACGGACAGAGACAGACAGCACGATACAGAGACAGAGACAGAGACAGACAGCAAGATACAGAGATAGAGACAGATAGCACGATAAAGAGACAGAGACAGAGACAGACAGCACGATACAGAGACAGAGACAGAGACAGACAGCACGATACAGAGACAGAGACAGAGACAGACAGCACGATACAGAGACAGAGACAGAGACAGACAGCACGATACAGAGACAGAGACAGACAGCACGATACTGAGACAGAGACAGAGACAGACAGCACGATACAGAGACAGAGACAGAGACAGACAGCACGATACAGAGACAGAGACAGAGACAGACAGCACGATACAGCGACAGAGACAGACAGCACGATACAGAGACAGAGACAGAGTCAGACAGCACGATAAAGAGACAGAGACAGAGACAGACAGCACGATGCAGAGACAGAGACAGAGACAGACAGCACGATAAAGAGACAGAGACAGACAGCACGATACAGAGACAGAGACAGACAGCACGATACAGAGACAGAGACAGACAGCATGATACAGAGACAGAGACAGAGACAGACAGCACGATAAAGAGACAGAGACAGAGACAGACAGCACGATACAGAGACAGAGACAGAGACAGACAGCACGATACAGAGACAGAGACAGAGACAGACAGCACGATACAGAGACAGAGACAGAGACAGACAGCACGATACAGAGACAGAGACAGACAGCACGATAAAGAGACAGAGACAGAGACAGACAGCACGATACAGAGACAGAGACAGAGACAGACAGCACGATACAGAGACAGAGACAGACAGCACGATACAGAGACAGAGACAGAGACAGACAGCATGATACAGAGACAGAGACAGACAGCACGATACAGAGACAGAGACAGACAGCACGATACAGCGACAGAGACAGAGACAGACAGCACGATACAGAGACAGAGACAGAGACAGACAGCACGATAGAGAGACAGAGACAGAGACAGACAGCACGATAAAGAGACAGAGACAGAGACAGACAGCACGATACAGAGACAGAGACAGAGGCAGACAGCATGATAAAGATACAGAGACAGAGACAGACAGCACGATATAGAGACATAGACAGAGACAGACAGCACGATACAGAGACAGAGACAGAGGCAGACAGCACGATAAAGAGACAGAGACAGAGGCAGACAGAACGATACAGAGACAGAGACAGAGACAGACAGCACGATACAGAGACAGAGACAGACAGCACGATACGGAGACAGAGACAGAGACAGACAGCACGATAAAGAGACAGAGACAGAGACAGACAGCATGATAAAGAGAAAGAGACAGAAAGCACGATACTCAGACAGAGACAGAGACAGACAGCACGATACAGAGACAGAGACAGAGACAGACAGCACGATACAGAGACAGAGACAGAGACAGACAGCACGATACAGAGACAGAGACAGAGACAGACAGCACGATACAGAGACAGAGACAGACAGCACGATACAGAGACAGAGTCAGACAGCACGATACAGAGACAGAGACAGACAGCACGATGCAGAGACAGAGACAGAGACAGACAGCACGATAAAGAGACAGACACAGAGACAGACAGCACGATAAAGAGACAGAGACAGAGACAGACAGCACGATGCAGAGACAGAGACAGAGACAGACAGCACGATGCAGAGACAGAGAGAGAGACAGACAGCACGATAAAGAGACAGAGACAGAGACAGACAGCACGATACAGAGACAGAGACAGAGACAGAGACAGACAGCACGATACAGAGACAGAGACAGAGACAGACAGCACGATACAGAGACAGAGTCAGAGACAGACAGCACGATACAGAGACAGAGACAGACAGACAGCACGATACAGAGACAGAGACAGAGACAGACAGCACGATACAGAGACAGAGACAGACAGCACGATACAGAGACCGAGACAGAGACAGACAGCACGATACAGAGACAGAGACAGACAGCACGATACAGAAACAGAGACAGAGACAGACAGCACGATACAGAGACAGAGACAGAGACAGACAGCACGATAAAGAGACAGAGACAGAGACAGGCAGCACGATACAGAGACAGAGACAGAGACAGACAGCACGATACAGAGACAGAGACAGACAGCACGATACAGAGACAGAGAGAGACAGCACGATACAGAGACCGAGACAGAGACAGACAGCACGATACAGAGACAGAGACAGACAGCACGATACAGAAACAGAGACAGAGACAGACAGAACGATACAGAGACAGAGACAGAGACAGACAGCACGATACAGAGACAGAGACAGACAGCACGATACGGAGACAGAGACAGAGACAGACAGCACGATAAAGAGACAGAGACAGAGACAGACAGCACGATAAAGAGACAGAGACAGACAGCACGATACTGAGACAGAGACAGAGACAGACAGCACGATACAGAGACAGAGACAGAGACAGACAGCACGATACAGAGACAGAGACAGAGACAGACAGCACGATACAGAGACAGAGACAGAGACAGAGACAGACAGCACGATACAGAGACAGAGACAGACAGCACGGTACAGAGACAGAGACAGAGTCAGACAGCACGATGCAGAGACAGAGACAGAGACAGACAGCACGATAAAGAGACAGACACAGAGACAGACAGCACGATAAAGAGACAGAGACAGAGACAGACAGCACGATGCAGAGACAGAGACAGAGACAGACAGCACGATGCAGAGACAGAGAGAGAGACAGACAGCACGATAAAGAGACAGAGACAGAGACAGACAGCACGATACAGAGACAGAGACAGAGACAGACAGCACGATATAGAGACAGAGACAGACAGCACGATACAGAGACAGAGACAGACAGCACGATACAGAGACAGAGACAGAGACAGACAGCACGATAAAGAGACAGAGACAGAGACAGACAGCACGATACAGAGACAGAGACAGAGACAGACAGCACGATACAGAGACAGAGACAGAGACAGAGACAGAGACAGACAGCACGATACAGAGACAGAGACAGAGACAGACAGCACGATACAGAGACAGAGACAGAGACAGACAGCACGATAAAGAGACAGAGACAGAGACAGACAGCACGATACAGAGACAGAGACAGAGACAGACAGCACGATACAAAGACAGAGACAGAGACAGAGACAGAGACAGACAGCACGATACAGAGACAGAGACAGAGACAGACAGCACGATAAAGAGACAGAGACAGAGACAGACAGCACGATACAGAGACAGAGACAGAGACAGACAGCACGATACAGAGACAGAGACAGAGACAGACAGCACGATACAGAGACAGAGACAGACAGCACGATACAGAGACCGAGACAGAGACAGACAGCACGATACAGAGACAGAGACAGACAGCACGATACAGAAACAGAGACAGAGACAGACAGCACGATACAGAGACAGAGACAGAGACAGACAGCACGATAAAGAGACAGAGACAGAGACAGGCAGCACGATACAGAGACAGAGACAGAGACAGACAGCACGATACAGAGACAGAGACAGACAGCACGATACAGAGACAGACAGCACGATACAGAGACCGAGACAGAGACAGACAGCACGATAAAGAGACAGAGACAGAGACAGAGACAGACAGCACGATACAGAGACAGAGACAGACAGCACGATACAGAGACAGAGACAGACAGCACGATAAAGAGACAGAGATAGAGACAGACAGCACGATACAGAGACAGAGACAGACAGCACGATAAAGAGACAGAGACAGAAACAGACAGCACGATAAAGAGACAGAGACAGAGACAGACAGCACGATACAGAGACAGAGACAGACAGTACGATACAGAGACATAGACAGAGACAGACAGCACGATACAGAGACAGAGACAGAGACAGACAGCACGATACAGAGACAGAGACAGAGACAGACAGCACGATACAGACACAGAGACAGAGACAGACAGCACGATACAGAGACAGAGACAGAGACAGACAGCAAGATACAGAGACAGAGACAGACAGCACGATAAAGAGACAGAGACAGAGACAGACAGCACGATACAGAGACAGTGACAGAGACAGACAGCACGATACAGAGACAGAGACAGAGACAGACAGCACGATACAGAGACAGAGACAGAGACAGACAGCACGATACAGAGACAGAGATAGACAGCACGGTACTGAGACAGAGACAGAGACAGACAGCACGATACAGAGACAGAGACAGAGACAGACAGCACGATACAGAGACAGAGACAGACAGCACGATACAGAGACAGAGACAGAGACAGACAGCACGATACAGAGACAGAGACAGAGACAGACAGCACGATACAGAGACAGAGACAGAGACAGACAGCACGATACAGAGACAGAGACAGACAGCACGATACAGAGACAGAGACAGAGTCAGACAGCACGATAAAGAGACAGAGACAGAGACAGACAGCACGATGCAGAGACAGAGACAGAGACAGACAGCACGATAAAGAGACAGAGACAGAGACAGACAGCACGATACAGAGACAGAGACAGACAGCACGATACAGAGACAGAGACAGACAGCATGATACAGAGACAGAGACAGAGACAGACAGCACGATTAAGAGACAGAGACAGAGACAGACAGCACGATACAGAGACAGAGACAGAGACAGACAGCACGATACAGAGACAGAGACAGACAGCACGATAAAGAGACAGAGACAGAGACAGACAGCACGATACGGAGACAGAGACAGAGACAAACAGCACGATACAGAGACAGAGACAGAGACAGACAGCACGATACAGAGACAGAGACAGAGACAGAGACAGACAGCACGATACAGAGACAGAGACAGACAGCACGATACAGAGACAGAGACAGAGACAGACAGCACGATACAGAGACAGAGACAGAGACAGACAGCACGATACAGTGACAGAGACAGAGACAGACAGCACGATACAGAGACAGAGACAGACAGCACGATAAAGAGACAGAGACAGACAGCACGATAAAGAGACAGAGACAGAGACAGACAGCACGATAAAGAGACAGAGACAGAGACAGACAGCACGATACAGAGACAGAGACAGAGACAGACAGCACGATAAAGAGACAGAGACAGGCAGCATGATACAGAGACAGAGACAGAGACAGACAGCACGATACAGAGACAGAGACAGAGACAGACAGCACGATACAGAGACAGAGACAGAGACAGACAGCACGATAAAGAGACAGAGACAGAGACAGACAGCACGATAAAGAGACAGAGACAGATACAGAGACAGACAGCACGATACAGAGACAGAGACAGAGACAGACAGCACGATACAGAGACAGAGACAGACAGCACGATAAGGAGACAGAGACAGAGACAGACAGCACGATACAGAGACAGAGACAGACAGCACGATAAGGAGACAGAGACAGAGACAGACAGCACGATACAGAGACAGAGACAGACAGCACGATAAGGAGACAGAGACAGAGACAGACAGCACGATACAGAGACAGAGACAGACAGCACGATAAAGAGACAGAGACAGAGACAGACAGCACGATACAGAGACAGAGACAGACAGCACGATACAGAGACAGAAACAGACAGCACGATAAAGAGACAGAGACAGAGACAGACAGCATGATACAGAGACAGAGACAGACAGCATGATACAGAGACAGAGACAGAGCCAGACAGCACGATACAGAGACAGAGACAGAGACAGACAGCACGATACAGAGACAGAGACAGACAGCACGATACAGACACAGAGACAGAGACAGACAGCACGATACAGAGACAGAGACAGAGACAGACAGCACGATACAGAGACAAAGACAGAGACAGACAGCAAGATACAGAGACAGAGACAGACAGCACGATAAAGAGACAGAGACAGAGACAGACAGCACGATACAGAGACAGAGACAGACAGCACGATACAGAGACAGAGACAGAGACAGACAGCACGATACAGAGACAGAGACAGAGAGACAGCACGATACAGAGACAGAGACAGACAGCACGATACTGAGACAGAGACAGAGACAGACAGCACGATACAGAGACAGAGACAGAGACAGACAGCACGATACAGAGACAGAGACAGAGACAGACAGCACGATACAGAGACAGAGACAGAGACAGACAGCACGATACAGAGACAGAGACAGACAGCACGATACAGAGACAGAGACAGAGTCAGACAGCACGATAAAGAGACAGAGACAGAGACAGACAGCACGAGACAGAGACAGAGACAGACAGCACGATAAAGAGACAGAGACAGAGACAGACAGCACGATACAGAGACAGAGACAGACAGCACGATACAGAGACAGAGACAGACAGCATGATACAGAGACAGAGACAGAGACAGACAGCACGAAAAAGAGACAGAGACAGAGACAGACAGCACGATACAGAGACAGAGACAGAGACAGACAGCACGATACAGAGACAGAGACAGAGACAGACAGCAGGATACAGAGACAGAGACAGACAGCACGATACAGAGACAGAGACAGACAGCACGATAAAGAGACAGAGACAGAGACAGACAGCACGATACAGAGACAGAGACAGAGACAGACAGCACGATACAGAGACAGAGACAGACAGCACGATACAGAGACAGAGACAGACAGCATGATACAGAGACAGAGACAGACAGCACGATACAGAGACAGAGACAGACAGCACGATACAGAGACAGAGACAGAGACAGACAGCACGATAGAGAGACAGAGACAGAGACAGACAGCACGATAAAGAGACAGAGACAGAGACAGACAGCACGATACAGAGACAGAGACAGAGGCAGACAGCATGATAAAGATACAGAGACAGAGACAGACAGCACGATATAGAGACATAGACAGAGACAGACAGCACGATACAGAGACAGAGACAGAGACAGACAGCACGATACAGAGACAGAGACAGAGACAGACAGCACGATACAGAGACAGAGACAGAGACAGACAGCACGATAAAGAGACAGAGACAGAGACAGACAGCACGATAAAGAGACAGAGACAGAGGCAGACAGAACGATACAGAGACAGAGACAGAGACAGACAGCACGATACAGAGACAGAGACAGACAGCACGATACGGAGACAGAGACAGAGACAGACAGCACGATAAAGAGACAGAGACAGAGACAGACAGCACGATAAAGAGACAGAGACAGACAGCACGATACTGAGACAGAGACAGAGACAGACAGCACGATACAGAGACAGAGACAGACAGCACGATACAGAGACAGAGACAGAGACAGACAGCACGATACAGAGACAGAGATAGAGACAGACAGCACGATACAGAGACAGAGACAGACAGCACGATACAGAGACAGAGACAGAGACAGAGACAGACAGCACGATACAGAGACAGAGACAGAGACAGACAGCACGATACAGAGACAGAGACAGAGACAGACAGCACGATAAAGAGACAGAGACAGAGACAGACAGCACGATACAGAGACAGAGACAGACAGCACGATACAGAGACAGAGACAGAGACAGACAGCACGATACAGAGACAGAGACAGACAGCACGATACAGAGACCGAGACAGAGACAGACAGCACGATACAGAGACAGAGACAGACAGCACAATACAGAAACAGAGACAGAGACAGACAGCACGATGCAGAGACAGAGACAGAGACAGACAGCACGATAAAGAGACAGAGACAGAGACAGGCAGCACGATACAGAGACAGAGACAGAGACAGACAGCACGATACAGAGACAGAGACAGACAGCACGATACAGAGACAGAGAGAGACAGCACAATACAGAGACCGAGACAGAGACAGACAGCACGATACAGAGACAGAGACAGACAGCACGATACAGAAACAGAGACAGAGACAGACAGCACGATAAAGAGACAGAGACAGAGACAGACAGCACGATACAGAGACAGAGACAGAGACAGACAGCACGATACAGAGACAGAGACAGAGGCAGACAGCACGATAAAGAGACAGAGACAGAGACAGACAGCACGATACAGAGACAGAGACAGAGACAGAGACAGAGACAGACAGCACGATACAGAGACAGAGACAGAGACAGACAGCACGATACAGAGACAGAGACAGAGACAGACAGCACAATACAGAGACAGAGACAGAGACAGACAGCACGATAAAGAGACAGAGACAGAGACAGACAGCACGATACAGAGACAGAGACAGAGACAGACAGCACGATACAGAGACAGAGACAGACAGCACGATACAGAGACAGAGACAGAGACAGACAGCACGATACAGAGACAGAGACAGAGACAGACAGCACGATACAGAGACAGAGACAGACAGCACGATACAGAGACAGAGACAGACAGCACGATACAGAGACAGAGACAGAGACAGACAGCACAATACAGAGACAGAGACAGAGACAGACAGCACGATAAAGAGACAGAGACAGAGACAGACAGCACGATACAGAGACAGAGACAGAGACAGACAGCACGATACAGAGACAGAGACAGACAGCACGATAAAGAGACAGAGACAGAGACAGACAGCACGATAAAGAGACAGAGACAGAGACAGACAGCACGATACAGAGACAGAGACAGAGACAGACAGCACGATAAAGAGACATAGACAGACAGCATGATACAGAGACAGAGACAGAGACAGACAGCACGATACAGAGACAGAGACAGAGACAGACAGCACGATACAGAGACAGAGACAGAGACAGACAGCACGATAAAGAGACAGAGACAGAGATAGACAGCACGATATAGAGACAGAGACAGAGACAGACAGCACGATAAAGAGACAGAGACAGAGACAGACAGCACGATAAAGAGACAGAGACAGACAGCACGATAAAGAGACAGAGACAGAGACAGACAGCACGATACAGAGACAGAGACAGAGACAGACAGCACGATACAGAGACAGAGACAGACAGCACGATAAAGAGACAGAGACAGAGACAGACAGCACGATACAGAGACAGAGACAGACAGCACGATAAAGAGACAGAGACAGAAACAGACAGCACGATAAAGAGACAGAGACAGAGACAGACAGCTCGATACAGAGACAGAGACAGACAGCATGATACAGAGACAGAGACAGAGACAGACAGCACGATACAGAGACAGAGACAGAGACAGACAGCACGATACAGAGACAGAGACAGAGACAGACAGCACGATACAGACACACGGACAGAGACAGACAGCACGATACAGAGACAGAGACAGAGACAGACAGCAAGATACAGAGATAGAGACAGACAGCACGATAAAGAGACAGAGACAGAGACAGACAGCACGATACAGAGACAGAGACAGAGACAGACAGCACGATACAGAGACAGAGACAGAGACAGACAGCACGATACAGAGACAGAGACAGAGACAGACAGCACGATACAGAGACAGAGACAGACAGCACAATACTGAGACAGAGACAGAGACAGACAGCACGATACAGAGACAGAGACAGAGACAGACAGCACGATACAGAGACAGAGACAGAGACAGACAGCACGATACAGAGACAGAGACAGAGACAGACAGCACGATACAGCGACAGAGACAGACAGCACGATACAGAGACAGAGACAGAGTCAGACAGCACGATAAAGAGACAGAGACAGAGACAGACAGCACGATGCAGAGACAGAGACAGAGACAGACAGCACGATAAAGAGACAGAGACAGACAGCACGATACAGAGACAGAGACAGACAGCACGATACAGAGACGGAGACAGACAGCATGATACAGAGACAGAGACAGAGACAGACAGCACGATAAAGAGACAGAGACAGAGACAGACAGCACGATAAAGAGACAGAGACAGAGACAGACAGCACGATAAAGAGACAGAGACAGACAGCACGATACTGAGACAGAGACAGAGACAGACAGCACGATACAGAGACAGAGACAGACAGCACGATACAGAGACAGAGACAGAGACAGACAGCACGATACAGAGACAGAGACAGAGACAGACAGCACGATACAGAGACAGAGACAGACAGCACGATACAGAGACAGAGTCAGACAGCACGATGCAGAGACAGAGACAGAGACAGACAGCACGATAAAGAGACAGACACAGAGACAGACAGCACGATAAAGAGACAGAGACAGAGACAGACAGCACGATGCAGAGACAGAGACAGAGACAGACAGCACGATGCAGAGACAGAGAGAGAGACAGACAGCACGATAAAGAGACAGAGACAGAGACAGACAGCACGATACAGAGACAGAGACAGAGACAGAGACAGACAGCACGATACAGAGACAGAGACAGAGACAGACAGCACGATACAGAGACAGAGACAGAAACAGACAGCACGATAAAGAGACAGAGACAGAGACAGACAGCACGATACAGAGACAGAGACAGAGACAGACAGCACGATACAGAGACAGAGACAGAGACAGACAGCACGATACAGAGACAGAGACAGACAGCACGATACAGAGACCGAGACAGAGACAGACAGCACGATACAGAGACAGAGACAGACAGCACGATACAGAAACAGAGACAGATACAGACAGCACGATGCAGAGACAGAGACAGAGACAGACATCACGATAAAGAGACAGAGACAGAGACAGGCAGCACGATACAGAGACAGAGACAGAGACAGACAGCACGATACAGAGACAGAGAGAGACAGCACGATACAGAGACCGAGACAGAGACAGACAGCACGATACAGAGACAGAGACAGACAGCACGATACAGAAACAGAGACAGAGACAGACAGCACGATAAAGAGACAGAGACAGAGACAGACAGCACGATACAGAGACAGAGACAGAGACAGACAGCACGATACAGAGACAGAGACAGAGGCAGACAGCACGATAAAGAGACAGAGACAGAGACAGACAGCACGATACAGAGACAGAGACAGAGACAGAGACAGAGACAGACAGCACGATACAGAGACAGAGACAGAGACAGACAGCACGATACAGAGACAGAGACAGAGACAGACAGCACGATACAGAGACAGAGACAGAGACAGAGACAGACAGCACGATAAAGAGACAGAGACAGAGACAGACAGCACGATACAGAGACAGAGACAGAGACAGACAGCACGATACAGAAACAGAGACAGATACAGACAGCACGATGCAGAGACAGAGACAGAGACAGACATCACGATAAAGAGACAGAGACAGAGACAGGCAGCACGATACAGAGACAGAGACAGAGACAGACAGCACGATACAGAGACAGAGAGAGACAGCACGATACAGAGACCGAGACAGAGACAGACAGCACGATACAGAGACAGAGACAGACAGCACGATACAGAAACAGAGACAGAGACAGACAGCACGATAAAGAGACAGAGACAGAGACAGACAGCACGATACAGAGACAGAGACAGAGACAGACAGCACGATACAGAGACAGAGACAGAGGCAGACAGCACGATAAAGAGACAGAGACAGAGACAGACAGCACGATACAGAGACAGAGACAGAGACAGAGACAGAGACAGACAGCACGATACAGAGACAGAGACAGAGACAGACAGCACGATACAGAGACAGAGACAGAGACAGACAGCACGATACAGAGACAGAGACAGAGACAGACAGCACGATAAAGAGACAGAGACAGAGACAGACAGCACGATACAGAGACAGAGACAGAGACAGACAGCACGATACAGAGACAGAGACAGACAGCACGATACAGAGACAGAGACAGACAGCACGATAAAGAGACAGAGACAGACAGCACGATAAAGAGACAGAGACAGAGACAGACAGCACGATACAGAGACAGAGACAGAGACAGACAGCACGATAAAGAGACATAGACAGACAGCATGATACAGAGACAGAGACAGAGACAGACAGCACGATACAGAGACAGAGACAGAGACAGACAGCACGATACAGAGACAGAGACAGAGACAGACAGCACGATAAAGAGACAGAGACAGATACAGACAGCACGATATAGAGACAGAGACAGAGACAGACAGCACGATAAAGAGACAGAGACAGAGACAGACAGCACGATAAAGAGACAGAGACAGACAGCACGATAAAGAGACAGAGACAGAGACAGACAGCACGATACAGAGACAGAGACAGAGACAGACAGCACGATACAGAGACAGAGACAGACAGCACGATAAAGAGACAGAGACAGAGACAGACAGCACGATACAGAGACAGAGACAGACAGCACGATAAAGAGACAGAGACAGAAACAGACAGCACGATAAAGAGACAGAGACAGAGACGGACAGCTCGATACAGAGACAGAGACAGACAGCATGATACAGAGACAGAGACAGAGACAGACAGCACGATACAGAGACAGAGACAGAGACAGACAGCACGATACAGAGACAGAGACAGAGACAGACAGCACGATACAGACACACGGACAGAGACAGACAGCACGATACAGAGACAGAGACAGAGACAGACAGCAAGATACAGAGATAGAGACAGACAGCACGATAAAGAGACAGAGACAGAGACAGACAGCACGATACAGAGACAGAGACAGAGACAGACAGCACGATACAGAGACAGAGACAGAGACAGACAGCACGATACAGAGACAGAGACAGAGACAGACAGCACGATACAGAGACAGAGACAGACAGCACGATACTGAGACAGAGACAGAGACAGACAGCACGATACAGAGACAGAGACAGACAGCACGATACAGAGACAGAGACAGAGACAGACAGCACGATACAGAGACAGAGACAGAGACAGACAGCACGATACAGCGACAGAGACAGACAGCACGATACAGAGACAGAGACAGAGTCAGACAGCACGATAAAGAGACAGAGACAGAGACAGACAGCACGATGCAGAGACAGAGACAGAGACAGACAGCACGATAAAGAGACAGAGACAGACAGCACGATACAGAGACAGAGACAGACAGCACGATACAGAGACGGAGACAGACAGTATGATACAGAGACAGAGACAGAGACAGACAGCACGATAAAGAGACAGAGACAGAGACAGACAGCACGATACAGAGACAGAGACAGAGACAGACAGCACGATACAGAGACAGAGACAGACAGCACGATAAAGAGACAGAGACAGAGACAGACAGCACGATACAGAGACAGAGACAGAGACAGACAGCACGATACAGAGACAGAGACAGACAGCACGATACAGAGACAGAGACAGAGACAGACAGCATGATACAGAGACAGAGACAGACAGCACGATACAGAGACAGAGACAGACAGCACGATACAGAGACAGAGACAGAGACAGACAGCACGATAGAGAGACAGAGACAGAGACAGACAGCACGATAAAGAGACAGAGACAGACAGCACGATACAGAGACAGAGACAGAGACAGACAGCACGATACAGAGACAGAGACAGAGACAGACAGCACGATAAAGAGACAGAGACAGAGACAGACAGCACGATACAGAGACAGAGACAGAGACAGACAGCACGATACAGAGACAGAGACAGACAGCACGATACAGAGACAGAGACAGAGACAGACAGCATGATACAGAGACAGAGACAGACAGCACGATACAGAGACAGAGACAGACAGCACGATACAGAGACAGAGACAGAGACAGACAGCACGATAGAGAGACAGAGACAGAGACAGACAGCACGATACAGAGACAGAGACAGACAGCACGATACTGAGACAGAGACAGAGACAGACAGCACGATACAGAGACAGAGACAGACAGCACGATACAGAGACAGAGACAGAGACAGACAGCACGATACAGAGACAGAGACAGAGACAGACAGCACGATACAGCGACAGAGACAGACAGCACGATACAGAGACAGAGACAGAGTCAGACAGCACGATAAAGAGACAGAGACAGAGACAGACAGCACGATGCAGAGACAGAGACAGAGACAGACAGCACGATAAAGAGACAGAGACAGACAGCACGATACAGAGACAGAGACAGACAGCACGATACAGAGACGGAGACAGACAGTATGATACAGAGACAGAGACAGAGACAGACAGCACGATAAAGAGACAGAGACAGAGACAGACAGCACGATACAGAGACAGAGACAGAGACAGACAGCACGATACAGAGACAGAGACAGACAGCACGATAAAGAGACAGAGACAGAGACAGACAGCACGATACAGAGACAGAGACAGAGACAGACAGCACGATACAGAGACAGAGACAGACAGCACGATACAGAGACAGAGACAGAGACAGACAGCATGATACAGAGACAGAGACAGACAGCACGATACAGAGACAGAGACAGACAGCACGATACAGAGACAGAGACAGAGACAGACAGCACGATAGAGAGACAGAGACAGAGACAGACAGCACGATAAAGAGACAGAGACAGAGACAGACAGCACGATACAGAGACAGAGACAGAGGCAGACAGCATGATAAAGATACAGAGACAGAGAAAGACAGCACGATATAGAGACATAGACAGAGACAGACAGCACGATACAGAGACAGAGACAGAGGCAGACAGCACGATAAAGAGACAGAGACAGAGGCAGACAGAACGATACAGAGACAGAGACAGAGACAGACAGCACGATACAGAGACAGAGACAGACAGCACGATACGGAGACAGAGACAGAGACAGACAGCACGATAAAGAGACAGAGAAAGAGACAGACAGCATGATAAAGAGACAGAGACAGAAAGCACGATACTGAGACAGAGACAGAGACAGACAGCACGATACAGAGACAGAGACAGAGACAGACAGCACGATACAGAGACAGAGACAGAGACAGACAGCACGATACAGAGACAGAGACAGAGACAGACAGCACGATACAGAGACAGAGACAGACAGCACGATACAGAGACAGAGTCAGACAGCACGATGCAGAGACAGAGACAGAGACAGACAGCACGATAAAGAGACAGACACAGAGACAGACAGCACGATAAAGAGACAGAGACAGAGACAGACAGCACGATGCAGAGACAGAGACAGAGACAGACAGCACGATGCAGAGACAGAGAGAGAGACAGACAGCACGATAAAGAGACAGAGACAGAGACAGACAGCACGATACAGAGACAGAGACAGAGACAGAGACAGGCAGCACGATACAGAGACAGAGACAGAGACAGACAGCACGATACAGAGACAGAGACAGAGACAGACAGCACGATAAAGAGACAGAGACAGAGACAGACAGCACGATACAGAGACAGAGACAGAGACAGACAGCACGATACAGAGACAGAGACAGAGACAGACAGCACGATACAGAGACAGAGACAGACAGCACGATACAGAGACCGAGACAGAGACAGACAGCACGATACAGAGACAGAGACAGACAGCACGATACAGAAACAGAGACAGAGACAGACAGCACGATACAGAGACAGAGACAGAGACAGACAGCACGATAAAGAGACAGAGACAGAGACAGGCAGCACGATACAGAGACAGAGACAGAGACAGACAGCACGATACAGAGACAGAGACAGACAGCACGATACAGAGACAGAGAGAGACAGCACGATACAGAGACCGAGACAGAGACAGACAGCACGATACAGAGACAGAGACAGACAGCACGATACAGAAACAGAGACAGAGACAGACAGCACGATAAAGAGACAGAGACAGAGACAGACAGCACGATACAGAGACAGAGACAGAGGCAGACAGCACGATAAAGAGACAGAGACAGAGACAGACAGCACGATACAGAGACAGAGACAGAGACAGAGACAGAGACAGACAGCACGATACAGAGACAGAGACAGAGACAGACAGCACGATACAGAGACAGAGACAGAGACAGACAGCACGATACAGAGACAGAGACAGACAGCACGATAAAGAGACAGAGACAGAGTCAGACAGCACGATACAGAGACAGAGACAGAGACAGACAGCACGATACAGAGACAGAGACAGACAGCACGATACAGAGACAGAGACAGACAGCACGATAAAGAGACAGAGACAGAGACAGACAGCACGATAAAGAGACAGAGACAGAGACAGACAGCACGATACAGAGACAGAGACAGAGACAGACAGCACGATAAAGAGACATAGACAGACAGCATGATACAGAGACAGAGACAGAGACAGACAGCACGATACAGAGACAGAGACAGAGACAGACAGCACGATACAGAGACAGAGACAGAGACAGACAGCACGATAAAGAGACAGAGACAGAGACAGACAGCACGATAAAGAGACAGAGACAGAGACAGAGACAGACAGCACGATACAGAGACAGAGACAGAGACAGACAGCACGATAAAGAGACAGAGACAGACAGCACGATAAAGAGACAGAGACAGAGACAGAGACAGACAGCACGATACAGAGACAGAGACAGAGACAGACAGCACGATACAGAGACAGAGACAGACAGCACGATAAAGAGACAGAGACAGAGACAGACAGCACGATACAGAGACAGAGACAGACAGCACGATAAAGAGACAGAGACAGAAACAGACAGCACGATAAAGAGACAGAGACAGAGACAGACAGCACGATACAGAGACAGAGACAGACAGCATGATACAGAGACAGAGACAGAGACAGACAGCACGATACAGAGACAGAGACAGAGACAGACAGCACGATACAGAGACAGAGACAGAGACAGACAGCACGATACAGACACACAGACAGAGACAGACAGCACGATACAGAGACAGAGACAGAGACAGACAGCAAGATACAGAGACAGAGACAGACAGCACGATAAAGAGACAGAGACAGAGACAGACAGCACGATACAGAGACAGAGACAGAGACAGACAGCACGATACAGAGACAGAGACAGAGACAGACAGCACGATACAGAGACAGAGACAGAGACAGACAGCACGATACAGAGACAGAGACAGACAGCACGATACTGAGACCGAGACAGAGACAGACAGCACGATACAGAGACAGAGACAGAGACAGACAGCACGATACAGAGACAGAGACAGAGACAGACAGCACGATACAGAGACAGAGACAGAGACAGACAGCACGATACAGAGACAGAGACAGACAGCACGATACAGAGACAGAGACAGAGTCAGACAGCACGATAAAGAGACAGAGACAGAGACAGACAGCACGATGCAGAGACAGAGACAGAGACAGACAGCACGATAAAGAGACAGAGACAGAGACAGACAGCACGATACAGAGACAGAGACAGACAGCACGATACAGAGACAGAGACAGACAGCATGATACAGAGACAGAGACAGAGACAGACAGCACGATAAAGAGACAGAGACAGAGACAGACAGCACGATACAGAGACAGAGACAGAGACAGACAGCACGATACAGAGACAGAGACAGAGACAGACAGCACGATACAGAGACAGAGACTGAGACAGACAGCACGATACAGAGACAGAGACAGACAGCACGATAAAGAGACAGAGACAGAGACAGACAGCACGATACAGAGACAGAGACAGACAGCACGATACAGAGACAGAAACAGACAGCACGATACAGAGACAGAGACAGAGACAGACAGCATGATACAGAGACAGAGACAGACAGCACGATACAGAGACAGAGACAGACAGCACGATACAGAGACAGAGACAGAGACAGACAGCACGATAGAGAGACAGAGACAGAGACAGACAGCACGATAAAGAGACAGAGACAGAGACAGACAGCACGATACAGAGACAGAGACAGAGGCAGACAGCATGATAAAGATACAGAGACAGAGACAGACAGCACGATATAGAGACATAGACAGAGACAGACAGCACGATACAGAGACAGAGACAGAGGCAGACAGCACGATAAAGAGACAGAGACAGAGACAGACAGCACGATACAGAGACAGAGACAGACAGCACGATACGGAGACAGAGACAGAGACAGACAGCACGATAAAGAGACAGAGACAGAGACAGACAGCACGATAAAGAGACAGAGACAGACAGCACGATACTGAGACAGAGACAGAGACAGACAGCACGATACTGAGACAGAGACAGAGACAGACAGCACGATACAGAGACAGAGACAGATACAGACAGCACGATACAGAGACAGAGACAGAGACAGACAGCACGATACAGAGACAGAGACAGAGACAGACAGCACGATACAGAGACAGAGACAGACAGCACGATGCAGAGACAGAGACAGACAGCACGATAAAGAGACAGAGACAGAGACAGACAGCACGATGCAGAGACAGAGACAGAGACAGACAGCATGATACAGAGACAGAGACAGAGACAGACAGCACGATTAAGAGACAGAGACAGAGACAGACAGCACGATACAGAGACAGAGACAGAGACAGACAGCACGATACAGAGACAGAGACAGACAGCACGATACAGAGACAGAGACAGACAGCACGATAAAGAGACAGAGACAGAGACAGACAGCACGATACTGAGACAGAGACAGAGACAAACAGCACGATACAGAGACAGAGACAGAGACAGAGACAGACAGCACGATACAGAGACAGAGACAGAGACAGACAGCACGATACAGAGACAGAGACAGACAGCACGATACAGAGACAGAGACAGACAGCACGATACAGAGACAGAGACAGACAGCACGATACAGAGACAGAGACAGAGACAGACAGCACGATACAGAGACAGAGACAGAGACAGACAGCACGATGCAGAGACAGAGACAGAGACAGACAGCACGATACAGAGACAGAGACAGACAGCACGATAAAGAGACAGAGACAGACAGCACGATAAAGAGACGAGACAGAGACAGACAGCACGATAAAGAGACAGAGACAGAGACAGACAGCACGATACAGAGACAGAGACAGACAGCACGATAAAGAGACAGAGACAGACAGCACGATACAGAGACAGAGACAGAGACAGACAGCACGATACAGAGACAGAGACAGAGACAGACAGCACGATACAGAGACAGAGACAGAGACAGACAGCACGATACAGAGACAGAGACAGAGACAGACAGCACGATACAGAGACAGAGACAGAGACAGACAGCACGATAAAGAGACAGAGACAGAGACAGACAGCACGATAAAGAGACAGAGACAGAGACAGAGACAGACAGCACGATAAAGAGACAGAGACAGCCAGCACGATAAAGAGACAGAGACAGAGACAGAGACAGACAGCACGATACAGAGACAGAGACAGAGACAGACAGCACGATACAGAGACAGAGACAGACAGCACGATAAAGAGACAGAGACAGAGACAGACAGCACGATACAGAGACAGAGACAGAGACAGACAGCACGATACAGAGACAGAGACAGACAGCACGATACAGAGACAGAGACAGAGTCAGACAGCACGATGCAGAGACAGAGACAGAGACAGACAGCACGATAAAGAGACAGAGACAGAGACAGACAGCACGATGCAGAGACAGAGACAGAGACAGACAGCACGATACAGACACACAGACAGAGACAGACAGCACGATTAAGAGACAGAGACAGAGACAGACAGCACGATACAGAGACAGAGACAGAGACAGACAGCACGATACAGAGACAGAGACAGAGACAGACAGCAAGATACAGAGACAGAGACAGACAGCACGATACAGAGACAGAGACAGAGACAGACAGCATGATACAGAGACAGAGACAGAGACAGACAGCACGAGACAGAGACAGAGACAGAGACAGACAGCACGATACAGAGACAGAGACAGACAGCACGATACAGAGACAGAGACAGAGACAGACAGCACGATACAGAGACAGAGACAGAGACAGACAGCACGATACAGAGACAGAGACAGAGACAGACAGCACGATACAGAGACAGAGACAGAGACAGACAGCACGATACAGAGACAGAGACAGAGACAGACAGCACGATACAGAGACAGAGACAGAGACAGACAGCACGATACAGAGACAGAGACAGAGACAGACAGCACGATACAGAGACAGAGACAGAGACAGACAGCACGATACAGAGACAGAGACAGACAGCACGATACTGAGACAGAGACAGAGACAGACAGCACGATACAGAGACAGAGACAGAGACAGACAGCACGATGCAGAGACAGAGACAGAGACAGACAGCACGATACAGAGACAGAGACAGAGACAGACAGCACGATACAGAGACAGAGACAGACAGCACGATACAGAGACAGAGACAGAGTCAGACAGCACGATAAAGAGACAGAGACAGAGACAGACAGCACGATGCAGAGACAGAGACAGACAGCACGATAAAGAGACAGAGACAGACAGCATGATACAGAGACAGAGACAGAGACAGACAGCACGATACAGAGACAGAGACAGAGACAGACAGCACGATACAGAGACAGAGACAGAGACAGACAGCACGATAAAGAGACAGAGACAGAGACAGACAGCACGATAAAGAGACAGAGACAGAGACAGAGACAGACAGCACGATAAAGAGACAGAGACAGCCAGCACGATAAAGAGACAGAGACAGAGACAGACAGCACGATACAGAGACAGAGACAGAGACAGACAGCACGATACAGAGACAGAGACAGACAGCACGATAAAGAGACAGAGACAGAGACAGACAGCACGATACAGAGACAGAGACAGACAGCACGCTAAAGAGACAGAGACAGAAACAGACAGCACGATAAAGAGACAGAGACAGAGACAGACAGCACGATACAGAGACAGAGACAGACAGCATGATACAGAGACAGAGACAGAGACAGACAGCGCGATACAGAGACAGAGACAGAGACAGACAGCACGATACAGAGACAGAGACAGAGACAGACAGCACGATACAGAGACAGAGACAGAGACAGACAGCACGATACAGAGACAGAGACAGAGACAGACAGCACGATACAGAGACAGAGACAGACAGCACGATACAGAGACAGAGACAGAGTCAGACAGCACGATGCAGAGACAGAGACAGAGACAGACAGCACGATAAAGAGACAGAGACAGAGACAGACAGCACGATGCAGAGACAGAGACAGAGACAGACAGCATGATACAGAGACAGAGACAGAGACAGACAGCACGATTAAGAGACAGAGACAGAGACAGACAGCACGATACAGAGACAGAGACAGAGACAGACAGCACGATACAGAGACAGAGACAGACAGCACGATACAGAGACAGAGACAGACAGCACGATAAAGAGACAGAGACAGAGACAGACAGCACGATACTGAGACAGAGACAGAGACAAACAGCACGATACAGAGACAGAGACAGAGACAGAGACAGACAGCACGATACAGAGACAGAGACAGAGACAGACAGCACGATACAGAGACAGAGACAGACAGCACGATACAGAGACAGAGACAGAGACAGACAGCACGATACAGAGACAGAGACAGAGACAGACAGCACGATGCAGAGACAGAGACAGAGACAGACAGCACGATACAGAGACAGAGACAGACAGCACGATAAAGAGACAGAGACAGACAGCACGATAAAGAGACAGAGACAGAGACAGACAGCACGATAAAGAGACAGAGACAGAGACAGACAGCACGATACAGAGACAGAGACAGACAGCACGATAAAGAGACAGAGACAGACAGCATGATACAGAGACAGAGACAGAGACAGACAGCACGATACAGAGACAGAGACAGAGACAGACAGCACGATACAGAGACAGAGACAGAGACAGACAGCACGATAAAGAGACAGAGACAGAGACAGACAGCACGATAAAGAGACAGAGACAGAGACAGAGACAGACAGCACGATAAAGAGACAGAGACAGCCAGCACGATAAAGAGACAGAGACAGAGACAGACAGCACGATACAGAGACAGAGACAGAGACAGACAGCACGATACAGAGACAGAGACAGACAGCACGATAAAGAGACAGAGACAGAGACAGACAGCACGATACAGAGACAGAGACAGACAGCACGCTAAAGAGACAGAGACAGAAACAGACAGCACGATAAAGAGACAGAGACAGAGACAGACAGCACGATACAGAGACAGAGACAGACAGCATGATACAGAGACAGAGACAGAGACAGACAGCGCGATACAGAGACAGAGACAGAGACAGACAGCACGATACAGAGACAGAGACAGAGACAGACAGCACGATACAGAGACAGAGACAGAGACAGACAGCACGATACAGAGACAGAGACAGAGACAGACAGCATGATACAGAGACAGAGACAGAGACAGACAGCACGATACAGAGACAGAGACAGAGACAGACAGCACGATACAGAGACAGAGACAGAGACAGACAGCACGATACAGACACAGAGACAGAGACAGACAGCACGATACAGAGACAGAGACAGAGACAGACAGCAAGATACAGAGACAGAGACAGACAGCACGAAAAAGAGACAGAGACAGAGACAGACAGCACGATACAGAGACAGAGACAGAGACAGACAGCACGATACAGAGACAGAGACAGAGACAGACAGCACGATACAGAGACAGAGACAGAGACAGACAGCACGATACATAGACAGAGACAGACAGCACGATACTGAGACAGAGACAGAGACAGACAGCACGATACAGAGACAGAGACAGAGACAGACAGCACGATACAGAGACAGAGACAGAGACAGACAGCACGATACAGAGACAGAGACAGAGACAGACAGCACGATACAGAGACAGAGACAGACAGCACGATACAGAGACAGAGACAGAGTCAGACAGCACGATAAAGAGACAGAGACAGAGACAGACAGCACGATGCAGAGACGGAGACAGAGACAGACAGCACGATAAAGAGACAGAGACAGAGACAGACAGCACGATACAGAGACAGAGACAGACAGCACGATACAGAGACAGAGACAGACAGCATGATACAGAGACAGAGACAGAGACAGACAGCACGATAAAGAGACAGAGACAGAGACAGACAGCACGATACAGAGACAGAGACAGAGACAGACAGCACGATACAGAGACAGAGACAGAGACAGACAGCACGATACAGAGACAGAGACAGAGACAGACAGCACGATACAGAGACAGAGACAGACAGCACGATAAAGAGACAGAGACAGAGACAGACAGCACGATACAGAGACAGAGACAGAGACAGACAGCACGATACAGAGACAGAGACAGACAGCACGATACAGAGACAGAGACAGACAGCACGATACAGAGACAGAGACAGACAGCATGATACAGAGACAGAGACAGACAGCACGATACAGAGACAGAGACAGACAGCACGATACAGAGACAGAGACAGAGACAGACAGCACGATAGAGAGACAGAGACAGAGACAGACAGCACGATATAGAGACAGAGACAGAGACAGACAGCACGATACAGAGACAGAGACAGAGGCAGACAGCATGATAAAGATTAAGAGACAGAGACAGACAGCACGATACAGAGACAGAGACAGAGACAGACAGCACGATATAGAGACATAGACAGAGACAGACAGCACGATACAGAGACAGAGACAGAGACAGACAGCACGATACAGAGACAGAGACAGAGACAGACAGCACGATACAGAGACAGAGACAGAGACAGACAGCACGATAAAGAGACAGAGACAGAGGCAGACAGCACGATAAAGAGACAGAGACAGAGGCAGACAGAACGATACAGAGACAGAGACAGAGACAGACAGCACGATACAGAGACAGAGACAGAGACAGACAGCACGATACAGAGACAGAGACAGACAGCACGATACAGAGACAGAGACAGACAGCACGATAAAGAGACAGAGACAGAGACAGACAGCACGATAAAGAGACAGAGACAGAGACAGACAGCACGATACAGAGACAGAGACAGAGACAGACAGCACGATAAAGAGACATAGACAGACAGCATGATACAGAGACAGAGACAGAGACAGACAGCACGATACAGAGACAGAGACAGAGACAGACAGCACGATACAGAGACAGAGACAGAGACAGACAGCACGATAAAGAGACAGAGACAGAGACAGACAGCACGATAAAGAGACAGAGACAGAGACAGAGACAGACAGCACGATAAAGAGACAGAGACAGACTGCACGATAAAGAGACAGAGACAGAGACAGAGACAGACAGCACGATACAGAGACAGAGACAGACAGCACGATACAGAGACAGAGACAGACAGCACGATAAAGAGACAGAGACAGAAACAGACAGCACGATAAAGAGACAGAGACAGAGACAGACAGCACGATACAGAGACAGAGACAGACAGCATGATACAGAGACAGAGACAGAGACAGACAGCACGATACAGAGACAGAGACAGAGACAGACAGCACGATACAGAGACAGAGACAGAGACAGACAGCACGATACAGACACACAGACAGAGACAGACAGCACGATACAGAGACAGAGACAGAGACAGACAGCAAGATACAGAGACAGAGACAGACAGCACGATAAAGAGACAGAGACAGAGACAGACAGCACGATACAGAGACAGAGACAGAGACAGACAGCACGATACAGAGACAGAGACAGAGACAGACAGCACGATACAGAGACAGAGACAGAGACAGACAGCACGATACAGAGACAGAGACAGACAGCACGATACTGAGACAGAGACAGAGACAGACAGCACGATACAGAGACAGAGACAGAGACAGACAGCACGATACAGAGACAGAGACAGACAGCACGATACAGAGACAGAGACAGAGTCAGACAGCACGATAAAGAGACAGAGACAGAGACAGACAGCACGATGCAGAGACAGAGACAGACAGCACGATAAAGAGACAGAGACAGAGACAGACAGCACGATACAGAGACAGAGACAGACAGCACGATACAGAGACAGAGACAGACAGCATGATACAGAGACAGAGACAGACAGCACGATAAAGAGACAGAGACAGAGACAGACAGCACGATACAGAGACAGAGACAGAGACAGACAGCACGATACAGAGTCAGAGACAGAGACAGACAGCACGATACAGAGACAGAGACAGAGACAGACAGCACGATACAGAGACAGAGACAGACAGCACGATACAGAGACAGAGACAGAGACAGACAGCACGATACAGAGACAGAGACAGACAGCACGATACAGAGACAGAGACAGAGACAGACAGCATGATACAGAGACAGAGACAGACAGCACGATACAGAGACAGAGACAGACAGCACGATACAGAGACAGAGACAGAGACAGACAGCACGATAGAGAGACAGAGACAGAGACAGACAGCACGAGAAAGAGACAGAGACAGAGACAGACAGCACGATACAGAGACAGAGACAGAGGCAGACAGCATGATAAAGATACAGAGACAGAGACAGACAGCACGATATAGAGACATAGACAGAGACAGACAGCACGATACAGAGACAGAGACTGAGGCAGACAGCACGATAAAGAGACAGAGACAGAGGCAGACAGAACGATACAGAGACAGAGACAGACAGCACGATACAGAGACAGAGACAGACAGCATGATACGGAGACAGAGACAGAGACAGACAGCACGATAAAGAGACAGAGACAGAGACAGACAGCACGATAAAGAGACAGAGACAGACAGCACGATACTGAGACAGAGACAGAGACAGACAGCACGATACAGAGACAGAGACAGAGACAGACAGCACGATACAGAGACAGAGACAGAGACAGACAGCACGATACAGAGACAGAGACAGAGACAGACAGCACGATACAGAGACAGAGACAGACAGCACGATACAGAGACAGAGACAGAGTCAGACAGCACGATGCAGAGACAGAGACAGAGACAGACAGCACGATAAAGAGACAGAGACAGAGACAGACAGCACGATGCAGAGACAGAGACAGACAGCATGATACAGAGACAGAGACAGAGACAGACAGCACGATTAAGAGACAGAGACAGACAGCACGATACAGAGACAGAGACAGAGACAGACAGCACGATACAGAGACAGAGACAGACAGCACGATACAGAGACAGAGACAGACAGCACGATAAAGAGACAGAGACAGAGACAGACAGCACGATACAGAGACAGAGACAGAGACAAACAGCACGATACAGAGACAGAGACAGAGACAGAGACAGACAGCACGATACAGAGACAGAGACAGAGACAGACAGCACGATACAGAGACAGAGACAGACAGCACGATACAGAGACAGAGACAGAGACAGACAGCACGATACAGAGACGGAGACAGAGACAGACAGCACGATGCAGAGACAGAGACAGAGACAGACAGCACGATACAGAGACAGAGACAGACAGCACGATAAAGAGACAGAGACAGAGACAGACAGCACGATAAAGAGACAGAGACAGACAGCACGATAAAGAGACAGAGACAGAGACAGACAGCACGATAAAGAGACAGAGACAGAGACAGACAGCACGATACAGAGACAGAGACAGAGACAGACAGCACGATAAAGAGACAGAGACAGACAGCATGATACAGAGACAGAGACAGAGACAGACAGCACGATACAGAGACAGAGACAGAGACAGACAGCACGATACAGAGACAGAGACAGAGACAGACAGCATGATAAAGAGACAGAGACAGAGACAGACAGCACGATAAAGAGACAGAGACAGAGACAGAGACAGACAGCACGATAAAGAGACAGAGACAGACAGCACGATAAAGAGACAGAGACAGAGACAGACAGCACGATACAGAGACAGAGACAGAGACAGACAGCACGATAAAGAGACAGAGACAGAGACAGACAGCACGATACAGAGACAGAGACAGACAGCACGATACAGAGACAGAGACAGAGACAGACAGCACGATACAGAGACAGAGACAGAGACAGACAGCACGATACAGAGACAGAGAGAGACAGCACGATACAGAGACAGAGACAGAGACAGACAGCACGATACAGAGACAGAGACAGACAGCACGATAAAGAGACAGAGACAGAGACAGACAACACGATACAGAGACAGAGACAGACACCACGATACAGAGACAGAGACAGACAGCACGATACAGAGACAGAAACAGACAGCACGATACAGAGACAGAGACAGAGACAGACAGCATGATACAGAGACAGAGACAGACAGCACGATACAGAGACAGAGACAGACAGCACGATACAGAGACAGAGACAGAGACAGACAGCACGATAGAGAGACAGAGACAGAGACAGACAGCACGATAAAGAGACAGAGACAGACAGCACGATACAGAGACAGAGACAGAGGCAGACAGCATGATAAAGATACAGAGACAGAGACAGACAGCACGATATAGAGACATAGACAGAGACAGACAGCACGATACAGAGACAGAGACAGAGGCAGACAGCACGATAAAGAGACAGAGACAGAGGCAGACAGAACGATACAGAGACAGAGACAGAGACAGACAGCACGATACAGAGACAGAGACAGACAGCACGATACGGAGACAGAGACAGAGACAGACAGCACGATAAAGAGACAGAGACAGAGACAGACAGCACGATAAAGAGACAGAGACAGACAGCACGATACTGAGACAGAGACAGAGACAGACAGCACGATACAGAGACAGAGACAGAGACAGACAGCACGATACAGAGACAGAGACAGAGACAGACAGCACGATACAGAGACAGAGACAGAGACAGACAGCACGATACAGAGACAGAGACAGACAGCACGATACAGAGACAGAGACAGAGTCAGACAGCACGATGCAGAGACAGAGACAGAGACAGACAGCACGATAAAGAGACAGAGACAGAGACAGACAGCACGATGCAGAGACAGAGACAGAGACAGACAGCATGATACAGAGACAGAGACAGAGACAGACAGCACGATACAGAGACAGAGACAGAGACAGACAGCACGATACAGAGACAGAGACAGAGACAGACAGCACGATACAGAGACAGAGACAGACAGCACGATACAGAGACAGAGACAGACAGCACGATAAAGAGACAGAGACAGAGACAGACAGCACGATACTGAGACAGAGACAGAGACAAACAGCACGATACAGAGACAGAGACAGAGACAGAGACAGACAGCACGATACAGAGACAGAGACAGAGACAGACAGCACGATACAGAGACAGAGACAGACAGCACGATACAGAGACAGAGACAGACAGCACGATACAGAGACAGAGACAGAGACAGACAGCACGATACAGAGACAGAGACAGAGACAGACAGCACGATGCAGAGACAGAGACAGAGACAGACAGCACGATACAGAGACAGAGACAGACAGCACGATAAAGAGACAGAGACAGACAGCACGATAAAGAGACAGAGACAGAGACAGACAGCACGATAAAGAGACAGAGACAGAGACAGACAGCACGATACAGAGACAGAGACAGAGACAGACAGCACGATAAAGAGACAGAGACAGACAGCATGATACAGAGACAGAGACAGAGACAGACAGCACGATACAGAGACAGAGACAGAGACAGACAGCACGATACAGAGACAGAGACAGAGACAGACAGCACGATAAAGAGACAGAGACAGAGACAGACAGCACGATAAAGAGACAGAGACAGAGACAGAGACAGACAGCACGATAAAGAGACAGAGACAGCCAGCACGATAAAGAGACAGAGACAGAGACAGAGACAGACAGCACGATACAGAGACAGAGACAGAGACAGACAGCTCGATAAAGAGACAGAGACAGAGACAGACAGCACGATACAGAGACAGAGACAGAGACAGACAGCACGATAAAGAGACAGAGACAGAGACAGACAGCACGATACAGAGACAGAGACAGACAGCACGATAAAGAGACAGAGACAGAAACAGACAGCACGATAAAGAGACAGAGACAGAGACAGACAGCACGATACAGAGACAGAGACAGACAGCATGATACAGAGACAGAGACAGAGACAGACAGCACGATACAGAGACAGAGACAGAGACAGACAGCACGATACAGAGACAGAGACAGAGACAGACAGCACGATACAGAGACAGAGACAGAGACAGACAGCACGATACAGAGACAGAGACAGAGACAGACAGCATGATACAGAGACAGAGACAGAGACAGACAGCACGATACAGAGACAGAGACAGACAGCACGATACAGAGACAGAGACAGAGACAGACAGCACGATACAGACACAGAGACAGAGACAGACAGCACAATACAGAGACAGAGACAGAGACAGACAGCAAGATACAGAGACAGAGACAGACAGCACGATAAAGAGACAGAGACAGAGACAGACAGCACGATACAGAGGCAGAGACAGAGACAGACAGCACGATACAGAGACAGAGACAGAGACAGACAGCACGATACAGAGACAGAGACAGAGACAGACAGCACGATACAGAGACAGAGACAGACAGCACGATACTGAGACAGAGACAGAGACAGACAGCACGATACAGAGACAGAGACAGAGACAGACAGCACGATACAGAGACAGAGACAGACAGCACGATACAGAGACAGAGACAGAGACAGACAGCACGATACAGAGACAGAGACAGACAGCACGATACAGAGACAGAGACAGAGTCAGACAGCACGATAAAGAGACAGAGACAGAGACAGACAGCACGATACAGAGACAGAGACAGAGACAGACAGAGCGATAAAGAGACAGAGACAGAGACAGACAGCACGATAAAGAGACAGAGACAGAGACAGACAGCACGATACAGAGACAGAGACTGAGACAGACAGCACGATGCAGAGACAGAGACAGACAGCATGATACAGAGACAGAGAAAGAGACAGACAGCACGATAAAGAGACAGAGACAGAGACAGACAGCACGATACAGAGACAGAGACAGACAGCACGATACAGAGACAGAGACAGACAGCATGATACAGAGACAGAGAAAGAGACAGACAGCACGATAAAGAGACAGAGACAGAGACAGACAGCACGATACAGAGACAGAGACAGAGACAGACAGCACGATACAGAGACAGAGACAGACAGCACGATACAGAGACAGAGACAGAGACAGACAGCACGATACAGAGACAGAGACAGACAGCAGGATACAGAGACAGAGACAGAGTCAGACAGCACGATACAGAGACAGAGACAGACAGCAGGATACAGAGACAGAGACAGAGTCAGACAGCAGGATACAGAGACAGAGACAGACAGCACGATACAGAGACAGAGACAGACAGCAGGATGCAGAGACAGAGACAGAGACAGACAGCACGATAAAGAGACAGAGACAGAGACAGACAGCACGATGCAGAGACAGAGACAGAAACAGACAGCATGATACAGAGACAGAGACAGAGACAGACAGCACGATTAAGAGACAGAGACAGAGACAGACAGCACGATACAGAGACAGAGACAGAGACAGATAGCACGATACAGAGACAGAGACAGACAGCACGATACAGAGACAGAGACAGACAGCACGATAAAGAGACAGAGACAGAGACAGACAGCACGATACTGAGACAGAGACAGAGACAAACAGCACGATACAGAGACAGAGACAGAGACAGACAGCACGATACAGAGACAGAGACAGAGACAGACAGCACGATACAGAGACAGAGACAGACAGCACGATACAGAGACAGAGACAGAGACAGACAGCACGATACAGAGACAGAGACAGATACAGACAGCACGATACAGAGACAGAGACAGAGACAGACAGCACGACACAGAGACAGAGACAGAGACAGACAGCACGATGCAGAGACAGAGACAGAGACAGACAGCACGATACAGAGACAGAGACAGACAGCACGATAAAGAGACAGAGACAGACAGCACGATACAGAGACAGAGACAGAGACAGACAGCACGATAAAGAGACAGAGACAGACAGCATGATACAGAGACAGAGACAGAGACAGACAGCACGATACAGAGACAGAGACAGAGACAGACAGCACGATACAGAGACAGAGACAGAGACAGACAGCACGATAAAGAGACAGAGACAGAGACAGACAGCACGATAAAGAGACAGAGACAGAGACAGAGACAGACAGCACAATAAAGAGACAGAGACAGCCAGCACGATAAAGAGACAGAGACAGAGACAGAGACAGACAGCACGATACAGAGACAGAGACAGAGACAGACAGCACGATACAGAGACAGAGACAGACAGCACGATAAAGAGACAGAGACAGAGACAGTCAGCACGATACAGAGACAGAGACAGACAGCACGATAAAGAGACAGAGACAGAAACAGACAGCACGATAAAGAGACAGAGACAGACAGCACGATACAGAGACAGAGACAGACAGCATGATACAGAGACAGAGACAGAGACAGACAGCACGATACAGAGACAGAGACAGAGACAGACAGCACGATACAGAGACAGAGACAGACAGCACGATACAGAGACAGAGACAGAGACAGACAGCACGATACAGAGACAGAGACAGAGACAGACAGCATGATACAGAGACAGAGACAGAGACAGACAGCACGATACAGAGACAGAGACAGAGACAGACAGCACGATACAGAGACAGAGACAGAGACAGACAGCACGATACAGACACAGAGACAGAGACAGACAGCACGATACAGAGACAGAGACAGAGACAGACAGCAAGATACAGAGACAGAGACAGACAGCACGATAAAGAGACAGAGACAGAGACAGACAGCACGATACAGAGACAGAGACAGAGACAGACAGCACGATACAGAGACAGAGACAGAGACAGACAGCACGATACAGAGACAGAGACAGAGACAGACAGCACGATACAGAGACAGAGACAGACAGCACGATACTGAGACAGAGACAGAGACAGACAGCACGATACAGAGACAGAGACAGAGACAGACAGCACGATACAGAGACAGAGACAGAGACAGACAGCACGATACAGAGACAGAGACAGAGACAGACAGCACGATACAGAGACAGAGACAGACAGCACGATACAGAGACAGAGACAGAGTCAGACAGCACGATAAAGAGACAGAGACAGAGACAGACAGCACGATGCAGACACAGAGACAGAGACAGACAGCACGATAAAGAGACAGAGACAGAGACAGACAGCACGATACAGAGACAGAGACAGACAGCACGATACAGAGACAGAGACAGACAGCATGATACAGAGACAGAGACAGAGACAGACAGCACGATACAGAGACAGAGACAGAGACAGACAGCACGATACAGAGACAGAGACAGACAGCATGATACAGAGACAGAGACAGAGACAGACAGCACGATAAAGAGACAGAGACAGAGACAGACAGCACGATACAGAGACAGAGACAGAGACAGACAGCACGATACAGAGACAGAGACAGAGACAGACAGCACGATACAGAGACAGAGACAGAGACAGACAGCACGATACAGAGACAGAGACAGACAGCACGATAAAGAGACAGAGACAGAGACAGACAGCACGATACAGAGACAGAGACAGAGACAGAGACAGACAGCACGATACAGAGACAGAGACAGACAGCACGATACAGAGACAGAGACAGAGACAGACAGCATGATACAGAGACAGAGACAGACAGCACGATACAGAGACAGAGACAGACAGCACGATACAGAGACAGAGACAGAGACAGACAGCACGATAGAGAGACAGAGACAGAGACAGACAGCACGATATAGAGACAGAGACAGAGACAGACAGCACGATACAGAGACAGAGACAGAGGCAGACAGCATGATAAAGATACAGAGACAGAGACAGACAGCACGATACAGAGACAGAGACAGAGACAGACAGCACGATATAGAGACATAGACAGAGACAGACAGCACGATTCAGAGACAGAGACAGACAGCACGATACAGAGACAGAGACAGAGACAGACAGCACGATACAGAGACAGAGACAGAGACAGACAGCACGATAAAGAGACAGAGACAGAGGCAGACAGCACGATAAAGAGACAGAGACAGAGGCAGACAGAACGATACAGAGACAGAGACAGAGACAGACAGCACGATACAGAGACAGAGACAGAGACAGACAGCACGATACAGAGACAGAGACAGACAGCACGATACAGAGACAGAGACAGACAGCACGATAAAGAGACAGAGACAGAGACAGACAGCACGATAAAGAGACAGAGACAGAGACAGACAGCACGATACAGAGACAGAGACAGAGACAGACAGCACGATAAAGAGACATAGACAGACAGCATGATACAGAGACAGAGACAGAGACAGACAGCACGATACAGAGACAGAGACAGAGACAGACAGCACGATACAGAGACAGAGACAGAGACAGACAGCACGATAAAGAGACAGAGACAGAGACAGACAGCACGATAAAGAGACAGAGACAGAGACAGACAGCACGATAAAGAGACAGAGACAGACAGCATGATAAAGAGACAGAGACAGAGACAGAGACAGACAGCACGATACAGAGACAGAGACAGACAGCACGATACAGAGACAGAGACAGACAGCACGATACAGAGACAGAGACAGACAGCACGATAAAGAGACAGAGACAGAAACAGACAGCACGATAAAGAGACAGAGACAGAGACAGACAGCACGATACAGAGACAGAGACAGACAGCATGATACAGAGACAGAGACAGAGACAGACAGCACGATACAGAGACAGAGACAGAGACAGACAGCACGATACAGAGACAGAGACAGAGACAGACAGCACGATACAGACACACAGACAGAGACAGACAGCACGATACAGAGACAGAGACAGAGACAGACAGCAAGATACAGAGACAGAGACAGACAGCACGATAAAGAGACAGAGACAGAGACAGACAGCACGATACAGAGACAGAGACAGAGACAGACAGCACGATACAGAGACAGAGACAGAGACAGACAGCACGATACAGAGACAGAGACAGAGACAGACAGCACGATACAGAGACAGAGACAGACAGCACGATACTGAGACAGAGACAGAGACAGACAGCATGATACAGAGACAGAGACAGACAGCACGATACACAGACAGAGACAGAGTCAGACAGCACGATAAAGAGACAGAGACAGAGACAGACAGCACGATGCAGAGACAGAGACAGAGACAGACAGCACGATAAAGAGACAGAGACAGAGACAGACAGCACGATACAGAGACAGAGACAGACAGCACGATACAGAGACAGAGACAGACAGCATGATACAGAGACAGAGACAGAGACAGACAGCACGATAAAGAGACAGAGACAGAGACAGACAGCACGATACAGAGACAGAGACAGAGACAGACAGCACGATACAGAGACAGAGACAGAGACAGACAGCACGATACAGAGACAGAGACAGAGACAGACAGCACGATACAGAGACAGAGTCAGACAGCACGATAAAGAGACAGAGACAGAGACAGACAGCACGATACAGAGACAGAGACAGAGACAGACAGCACGATACAGAGACAGAGACAGACAGCACGATACAGAGACAGAGACAGAGACAGACAGCATGATACAGAGACAGAGACAGACAGCACGATACAGAGACAGAGACAGACAGCACGATACAGAGACAGAGACAGAGACAGACAGCACGATAGAGAGACAGAGACAGAGACAGACAGCACGAGAAAGAGACAGAGACAGAGACAGACAGCACGATACAGAGACAGAGACAGAGGCAGACAGCATGATAAAGATACAGAGACAGAGACAGACAGCACGATATAGAGACATAGACAGAGACAGACAGCACGATACAGAGACAGAGACAGAGGCAGACAGCACGATAAAGAGACAGAGACAGAGGCAGACAGAACGATACAGAGACAGAGACAGAGACAGACAGCACGATACAGAGACAGAGACAGACAGCACGATACGGAGACAGAGACAGAGACAGACAGCACGATAAAGAGACAGAGACAGAGACAGACAGCACGATAAAGAGACAGAGACAGACAGCACGATACTGAGACAGAGACAGAGACAGACAGCACGATACAGAGACAGAGACAGAGACAGACAGCACGATAAAGAGACAGAGACAGAGACAGACAGCACGATACAGAGACAGAGACAGAGACAGACAGCACGATACAGAGACAGAGACAGACAGCACGATACAGAGACAGAGACAGAGTCAGACAGCACGATGCAGAGACAGAGACAGAGACAGACAGCACGATAAAGAGACAGAGACAGAGACAGACAGCACGATGCAGAGACAGAGACAGAGACAGACTGCATGATACAGAGACAGAGACAGAGACAGACAGCACGATTAAGAGACAGAGACAGAGACAGACAGCACGATACAGAGACAGAGACAGAGACAGACAGCACGATACAGAGACAGAGACAGACAGCACGATACAGAGACAGAGACAGACAGCACGATAAAGAGACAGAGACAGAGACAGACAGCACGATACAGAGACAGAGACAGAGACAAACAGCACGATACAGAGACAGAGACAGAGACAGAGACAGACAGCACGATACAGAGACAGAGACAGAGACAGACAGCACGATACAGAGACAGAGACAGACAGAACGATACAGAGACAGAGACAGACAGCACGATACAGAGACAGAGACAGAGATAGACAGCACGATGCAGAGACAGAGACAGAGACAGACAGCACGATACAGAGACAGAGACAGACAGCACGATAAAGAGACAGAGACAGAGACAGACAGCACGATAAAGAGACAGAGACAGACAGCACGATAAAGAGACAGAGACAGAGACAGACAGCACGATTAAGAGACAGAGACAGAGACAGACAGCACGATACAGAGACAGAGACAGAGACAGACAGCACGATAAAGAGACAGAGACAGACAGCATGATACAGAGACAGAGACAGAGACAGACAGCACGATACAGAGACAGAGACAGAGACAGACAGCACGATACAGAGACAGAGACTGAGACAGACAGCATGATAAAGAGACAGAGACAGAGACAGACAGCACGATAAAGAGACAGAGACAGAGACAGAGACAGACAGCACGATAAAGAGACAGAGACAGAGACAGACAGCACGATACATAGACAGAGACAGAGACAGACAGCACGATACAGAGACAGAGACAGAGACAGAGACAGACAGCACGATACATAGACAGAGACAGAGACAGACAGCACGATACATAGACAGAGACAGAGACAGACAGCACGATAAAGAGACAGAGACAGAGACAGACAGCACGATACAGAGACAGAGACAGAGACAGACAGCACGATAAAGAGACAGAGACAGAGACAGACAGCACGATACAGAGACAGAGACAGACAGCACGATACAGAGACAGAGACAGAGACAGACAGCACGATACAGAGACAGAGACAGACAGCACGATACAGAGACAGAGACAGAGACAGACAGCACGATACAGAGACAGAGACAGACAGCACGATAAAGAGACAGAGACAGAGACAGACAGCACGATACAGAGACAGAGACAGACAGCACGATAAAGAGACAGAGACAGAAACAGACAGCACGATACAGAGACAGAGACAGACAGCACGATACAGAGACAGAGACAGACAGCACGATACAGAGACAGAGACAGAGACAGACAGCACGATACAGAGACAGAGACAGACAGCACGATAAAGAGACAGAGACAGAGACAGACAGCACGATACAGAGACAGAGACAGACAGCACGATAAAGAGACAGAGACAGAAACAGACAGCACGATAAAGAGACAGAGACAGAGACAGACAGCACGATACAGAGACAGAGACAGACAGCATGATACAGAGACAGAGACAGAGACAGACAGCACGATACAGAGACAGAGACAGAGACAGACAGCACAATACAGACACAGAGACAGAGACAGACAGCACGATACAGAGACAGAGACAGAGACAGACAGCAAGATACAGAGACAGAGACAGACAGCACGATAAAGAGACAGAGACAGAGACAGACAGCACGATACAGAGACAGAGACAGAGACAGAGACAGACAGCACGATACAGAGACAGAGACAGAGACAGACAGCACGATACAGAGACAGAGACAGAGACAGACAGCACGATACAGAGACAGAGACAGACAGCACGATACTGAGACAGAGACAGAGAGAGACAGCACGATACAGAGACAGAGACAGAGACAGACAGCACGATACAGAGACAGAGACAGAGACAGACAGCACGATACAGAGACAGAGACAGAGACAGACAGCACGATACAGAGACAGAGACAGACAGCACGATACAGAGACAGAGACAGAGTCAGACAGCACGATAAAGAGACAGAGACAGAGACAGACAGCACGATGCAGAGACAGAGACAGAGACAGACAGCACGATAAAGAGACAGAGACAGAGACAGACAGCACGATACAGAGACAGAGACAGACAGCACGATACAGAGACAGAGACAGACAGCATGATACAGAGACAGAGACAGAGACAGACAGCACGATAAAGAGACAGAGACAGAGACAGACAGCATGATACAGAGACAGAGACAGAGACAGACAGCACGATACAGAGACAGAGACAGAGACAGACAGCACGATACAGAGACAGAGACAGAGACAGACAGCACGATACAGAGACAGAGACAGACAGCACGATAAAGAGACAGAGACAGAGACAGACAGCACGATACAGAGACAGAGACAGAGACAGAGACAGACAGCACGATACAGAGACAGAGACAGACAGCACGATACAGAGACAGAGACAGAGACAGACAGCATGATACAGAGACAGAGACAGACAGCACGATACAGAGACAGAGACAGACAGCACGATACAGAGACAGAGACAGAGACAGACAGCACGATAGAGAGACAGAGACAGAGACAGACAGCACGATATAGAGACAGAGACAGAGACAGACAGCACGATACAGAGACAGAGACAGAGGCAGACAGCATGATAAAGATACAGAGACAGAGACAGACAGCACGATACAGAGACAGAGACAGAGACAGACAGCACGATATAGAGACAGAGACAGACAGCACGACACAGAGACAGAGACAGACAGCACGATACAGAGACAGAGACAGAGACAGACAGCACGATACAGAGACAGAGACAGAGACAGACAGCACGATACAGAGACAGAGACAGAGACAGACAGCACGATAAAGAGACAGAGACAGAGGCAGACAGCACGATAAAGAGACAGAGACAGAGGCAGACAGAACGATACAGAGACAGAGACAGAGACAGACAGCACGATACAGAGACAGAGACAGACAGCACGATACGGAGACAGAGACAGAGACAGACAGCACGATAAAGAGACAGAGACAGAGACAGACAGCACGATAAAGAGACAGAGACAGACAGCACGATACTGAGACAGAGACAGAGACAGACAGCACGATACAGAGACAGAGACAGAGACAGACAGCACGATACAGAGACAGAGACAGAGATAGACAGCACGATACAGAGACAGAGACAGACAGCACGATACAGAGACAGAGACAGAGTCAGACAGCACGATGCAGAGACAGAGACAGAGACAGACAGCACGATAAAGAGACAGACACAGAGACAGACAGCACGATAAAGAGACAGAGACAGAGACAGACAGCACGATGCAGAGACAGAGACAGAGACAGACAGCACGATGCAGAGACAGAGAGAGAGACAGACAGCACGATAAAGAGACAGAGACAGAGACAGACAGCACGATACAGAGACAGAGACAGAGACAGAGACAGACAGCACGATAAAGAGACAGAGACAGAGACAGACAGCACGATACAGAGACAGAGACAGAGACAGACAGCACGATAAAGAGACAGAGACAGAGACAGACAGCACGATACAGAGACAGAGACAGAGACAGACAGCACGATACAGAGACAGAGACAGAGACAGACAGCACGATACAGAGACAGAGACAGACAGCACGATACAGAGACCGAGACAGAGACAGACAGCACGATACAGAGACAGAGACAGACAGCACGATACAGAAACAGAGACAGAGACAGACAGCACGATACAGAGACAGAGACAGAGACAGACAGCACGATAAAGAGACAGAGACAGAGACAGGCAGCACGATACAGAGACAGAGACAGAGACAGACAGCACGATACAGAGACAGAGACAGAGACAGACAGCACGATACAGAGACAGAGACAGACAGCACGATACAGAGACCGAGACAGAGACAGACAGCACGATACAGAGACAGAGACAGACAGCACGATACAGAAACAGAGACAGAGACAGACAGCACGATAAAGAGACAGAGACAGAGACAGACAGCACGATACAGAGACAGAGACAGAGGCAGACAGCACGATAAAGAGACAGAGACAGAGAGAGACAGCACGATACAGAGACAGAGACAGAGACAGAGACAGAGACAGACAGCACGATACAGAGACAGAGACAGAGACAGACAGCACGATACAGAGACAGAGACAGAGACAGACAGCACGATACAGAGACAGAGACAGAGACAGACAGCACGATAAAGAGACAGAGACAGAGACAGACAGCACGATACAGAGACAGAGACAGAGACAGACAGCACGATACAGAGACAGAGACAGACAGCACGATACAGAGACAGAGACAGACAGCACGATAAAGAGACAGAGACAGAGACAGACAGCACGATAAAGAGACAGAGACAGAGACAGACAGCACGATACAGAGACAGAGACAGAGACAGAGACAGACAGCACGATACAGAGACAGAGACAGAGACAGACAGCACGATACAGAGACAGAGACAGAGACAGACAGCACGATAAAGAGACAGAGACAGAGACAGACAGCATGATACAGAGACAGAGACAGAGACAGACAGCACGATACAGAGACAGAGACAGAGACAGACAGCACGATACAGAGACAGAGACAGACAGCACGATACAGAGACAGAGACAGAGACAGACAGCACGATACAGAGACAGAGACAGACAGCACGATACAGAAACAGAGACAGAGACAGACAGCACGATACAGAGACAGAGACAGAGACAGACAGCACGATAAAGAGACAGAGACAGAGACAGGCAGCACGATACAGAGACAGAGACAGAGACAGACAGCACGATACAGAGACAGAGACAGAGACAGACAGCACGATACAGAGACAGAGACAGACAGCACGATACAGAGACCGAGACAGAGACAGACAGCACGATACAGAGACAGAGACAGACAGCACGATACAGAAACAGAGACAGAGACAGACAGCACGATAAAGAGACAGAGACAGAGACAGACAGCACGATACAGAGACAGAGACAGAGGCAGACAGCACGATAAAGAGACAGAGACAGAGACAGACAGCACGATACAGAGACAGAGACAGAGACAGAGACAGACAGCACGATACAGAGACAGAGACAGAGACAGACAGCACGATACAGAGACAGAGACAGAGACAGACAGCACGATACAGAGACAGAGACAGAGACAGACAGCACGATAAAGAGACAGAGACAGAGACAGACAGCACGATACAGAGACAGAGACAGAGACAGACAGCACGATACAGAGACAGAGACAGACAGCACGATACAGAGACAGAGACAGACAGCACGATAAAGAGACAGAGACAGAGACAGACAGCACGATAAAGAGACAGAGACAGAGACAGACAGCACGATACTGAGACAGAGACAGAGACAGACAGCACGATACAGAGACAGAGAAAGAGACAGACAGCACGATACAGAGACAGAGACAGAGACAGACAGCACGATAAAGAGACAGACACAGAGACAGACAGCACGATAAAGAGACAGAGACAGAGACAGACAGCACGATGCAGAGACAGAGACAGAGACAGACAGCACGATGCAGAGACAGAGAGAGAGACAGACAGCACGATAAAGAGACAGAGACAGAGACAGACAGCACGATACAGAGACAGAGACAGAGACAGACAGCACGATACAGAGACAGAGACAGAGACAGACAGCACGATACAGAGACAGAGACAGAGACAGACAGCACGATAAAGAGACAGAGACAGAGACAGACAGCACGATACAGAGACAGAGACAGAGACAGACAGCACGATACAGAGACAGAGACAGACAGCACGATACAGAGACCGAGACAGAGACAGACAGCACGATACAGAGACAGAGACAGACAGCACGATACAGAAACAGAGACAGAGACAGACAGCACGATACAGAGACAGAGACAGAGACAGACAGCACGATAAAGAGACAGAGACAGAGACAGGCAGCACGATACAGAGACAGAGACAGAGACAGACAGCACGATACAGAGACAGAGACAGAGACAGACAGCACGATACAGAGACAGAGACAGACAGCACGATACAGAGACCGAGACAGAGACAGACAGCACGATACAGAGACAGAGACAGACAGCACGATACAGAAACAGAGACAGAGACAGACAGCACGATAAAGAGAAAGAGACAGAGACAGACAGCACGATACAGAGACAGAGACAGAGGCAGACAGCACGATAAAGAGACAGAGACAGAGACAGACAGCACGATACAGAGACAGAGACAGAGACAGAGACAGACAGCACGATACAGAGACAGAGACAGAGACAGACAGCACGATACAGAGACAGAGACAGAGACAGACAGCATGATACAGAGACAGAGACAGACAGCACGATACAGAGACAGAGACAGACAGCACGATACAGAGACAGAGACAGAGACAGACAGCACGATAGAGAGACAGAGACAGAGACAGACAGCACGATATAGAGACAGAGACAGAGACAGACAGCACGATACAGAGACAGAGACAGAGGCAGACAGCATGATAAAGATACAGAGACAGAGACAGACAGCACGATACAGAGACAGAGACAGAGACAGACAGCACGATATAGAGACAGAGACAGACAGCACGACACAGAGACAGAGACAGACAGCACGATACAGAGACAGAGACAGACAGCACGATACAGAGACAGAGACAGAGACAGACAGCACGATACAGAGACAGAGACAGAGACAGACAGCACGATAAAGAGACAGAGACAGAGGCAGACAGCACGATAAAGAGACAGAGACAGAGGCAGACAGAACGATACAGAGACAGAGACAGAGACAGACAGCACGATACAGAGACAGAGACAGACAGCACGATACGGAGACAGAGACAGAGACAGACAGCACGATAAAGAGACAGAGACAGAGACAGACAGCACGATAAAGAGACAGAGACAGACAGCACGATACTGAGACAGAGACAGAGACAGACAGCACGATACAGAGACAGAGACAGAGACAGACAGCACGATACAGAGACAGAGACAGAGACAGACAGCACGATACAGAGACAGAGACAGAGACAGACAGCACGATACAGAGACAGAGACAGACAGCACGATACAGAGACAGAGACAGAGTCAGACAGCACGATGCAGAGACAGAGACAGAGACAGACAGCACGATAAAGAGACAGACACAGAGACAGACAGCACGATAAAGAGACAGAGACAGAGACAGACAGCACGATGCAGAGACAGAGACAGAGACAGACAGCACGATGCAGAGACAGAGAGAGAGACAGACAGCACGATAAAGAGACAGAGACAGAGACAGACAGCACGATACAGAGACAGAGACAGAGACAGAGACAGACAGCACGATAAAGAGACAGAGACAGAGACAGACAGCACGATACAGAGACAGAGACAGAGACAGACAGCACGATAAAGAGACAGAGACAGAGACAGACAGCACGATACAGAGACAGAGACAGAGACAGACAGCACGATACAGAGACAGAGACAGAGACAGACAGCACGATACAGAGACAGAGACAGACAGCACGATACAGAGACCGAGACAGAGACAGACAGCACGATACAGAGACAGAGACAGACAGCACGATACAGAAACAGAGACAGAGACAGACAGCACGATACAGAGACAGAGACAGAGACAGACAGCACGATAAAGAGACAGAGACAGAGACAGGCAGCACGATACAGAGACAGAGACAGAGACAGACAGCACGATACAGAGACAGAGACAGAGACAGACAGCACGATACAGAGACAGAGACAGACAGCACGATACAGAGACCGAGACAGAGACAGACAGCACGATACAGAGACAGAGACAGACAGCACGATACAGAAACAGAGACAGAGACAGACAGCACGATAAAGAGACAGAGACAGAGACAGACAGCACGATACAGAGACAGAGACAGAGGCAGACAGCACGATAAAGAGACAGAGACAGAGAGAGACAGCACGATACAGAGACAGAGACAGAGACAGAGACAGACAGCACGATACAGAGACAGAGACAGAGACAGACAGCACGATACAGAGACAGAGACAGAGACAGACAGCACGATACAGAGACAGAGACAGAGACAGACAGCACGATAAAGAGACAGAGACAGAGACAGACAGCACGATACAGAGACAGAGACAGAGACAGACAGCACGATACAGAGACAGAGACAGACAGCACGATACAGAGACAGAGACAGACAGCACGATAAAGAGACAGAGACAGAGACAGACAGCACGATAAAGAGACAGAGACAGAGACAGACAGCACGATACAGAGACAGAGACAGAGACAGAGACAGACAGCACGATACAGAGACAGAGACAGAGACAGACAGCACGATACAGAGACAGAGACAGAGACAGACAGCACGATAAAGAGACAGAGACAGAGACAGACAGCATGATACAGAGACAGAGACAGAGACAGACAGCACGATACAGAGACAGAGACAGAGACAGACAGCACGATACAGAGACAGAGACAGACAGCACGATACAGAGACAGAGACAGAGACAGACAGCACGATACAGAGACAGAGACAGACAGCACGATACAGAAACAGAGACAGAGACAGACAGCACGATACAGAGACAGAGACAGAGACAGACAGCACGATAAAGAGACAGAGACAGAGACAGGCAGCACGATACAGAGACAGAGACAGAGACAGACAGCACGATACAGAGACAGAGACAGAGACAGACAGCACGATACAGAGACAGAGACAGACAGCACGATACAGAGACCGAGACAGAGACAGACAGCACGATACAGAGACAGAGACAGACAGCACGATACAGAAACAGAGACAGAGACAGACAGCACGATAAAGAGACAGAGACAGAGACAGACAGCACGATGCAGAGACAGAGACAGAGGCAGACAGCACGATAAAGAGACAGAGACAGAGACAGACAGCACGATACAGAGACAGAGACAGAGACAGAGACAGAGACAGACAGCACGATACAGAGACAGAGACAGAGACAGACAGCACGATACAGAGACAGAGACAGAGACAGACAGCACGATACAGAGACAGAGACAGAGACAGACAGCACGATAAAGAGACAGAGACAGAGACAGACAGCACGATACAGAGACAGAGACAGAGACAGACAGCACGATACAGAGACAGAGACAGACAGCACGATACAGAGACAGAGACAGACAGCACGATAAAGAGACAGAGACAGAGACAGACAGCACGATAAAGAGACAGAGACAGAGACAGACAGCACGATACTGAGACAGAGACAGAGACAGACAGCACGATACAGAGACAGAGAAAGAGACAGACAGCACGATACAGAGACAGAGACAGAGACAGACAGCACGATAAAGAGACAGACACAGAGACAGACAGCACGATAAAGAGACAGAGACAGAGACAGACAGCACGATGCAGAGACAGAGACAGAGACAGACAGCACGATGCAGAGACAGAGAGAGAGACAGACAGCACGATAAAGAGACAGAGACAGAGACAGACAGCACGATACAGAGACAGAGACAGAGACAGACAGCACGATACAGAGACAGAGACAGAGACAGACAGCACGATACAGAGACAGAGACAGAGACAGACAGCACGATAAAGAGACAGAGACAGAGACAGACAGCACGATACAGAGACAGAGACAGAGACAGACAGCACGATACAGAGACAGAGACAGACAGCACGATACAGAGACCGAGACAGAGACAGACAGCACGATACAGAGACAGAGACAGACAGCACGATACAGAAACAGAGACAGAGACAGACAGCACGATACAGAGACAGAGACAGAGACAGACAGCACGATAAAGAGACAGAGACAGAGACAGGCAGCACGATACAGAGACAGAGACAGAGACAGACAGCACGATACAGAGACAGAGACAGAGACAGACAGCACGATACAGAGACAGAGACAGACAGCACGATACAGAGACCGAGACAGAGACAGACAGCACGATACAGAGACAGAGACAGACAGCACGATACAGAAACAGAGACAGAGACAGACAGCACGATAAAGAGAAAGAGACAGAGACAGACAGCACGATACAGAGACAGAGACAGAGGCAGACAGCACGATAAAGAGACAGAGACAGAGACAGACAGCACGATACAGAGACAGAGACAGAGACAGAGACAGACAGCACGATACAGAGACAGAGACAGAGACAGACAGCACGATACAGAGACAGAGACAGAGACAGACAGCACGATACAGAGACAGAGACAGAGACAGACAGCACGATAAAGAGACAGAGACAGAGACAGACAGCACGATACAGAGACAGAGACAGAGACAGACAGCACGATACAGAGACAGAGACAGACAGCACGATACAGAGACAGAGACAGACAGCACGATAAAGAGACAGAGACAGAGACAGACAGCACGATAAAGAGACAGAGACAGAGACAGACAGCACGATACTGAGACAGAGACAGAGACAGACAGCACGATACAGAGACAGAGACAGAGACAGACAGCACGATACAGAGACAGAGAAAGAGACAGACAGCACGATACAGAGACAGAGACAGAGACAGACAGCACGATACAGAGACAGAGACAGACAGCACGATACAGAGACAGAGACAGAGTCAGACAGCACGATACAGAGACAGAGACAGAGACAGACAGCACGATACAGAGACAGAGACAGAGACAGACAGCACGATACAGAGACAGAGACAGAGACAGACAGCACGATACAGTGACAGAGACAGAGACAGACAGCACGATGCAGAGACAGAGACAGAGACAGACAGCACGATACAGAGACAGAGACAGAGACAGACAGCACGATACAGAGACAGAGAAAGAGACAAACAGCACGATACAGAGACAGAGACAGAGACAGACAGCACGATACAGAGACAGAGACAGACAGCACGATACAGAGACAGAGACAGAGTCAGACAGCACGATACAGAGACAGAGACAGAGACAGACAGCACGATACAGAGACAGAGACAGACAGCACGATACAGAGACAGAGACAGAGACAGACAGCACGATACAGTGACAGAGACAGAGACAGACAGCACGATGCAGAGACAGAGACAGAGACAGACAGCACGATACAGAGACAGAGACAAAGACAGACAGCACGATAAAGAGACAGAGACAGACAGCACGATAAAGAGACAGAGACAGAGACAGACAGCACGATGCAGAGAAAGAGAGAGAGACAGACAGCACGATAAAGAGACAGAGACAGAGACAGACAGCACGATACAGAGACAGAGACAGACAGCACGATACAGAGACAGAGACAGAGACAGACAGCACGATACAGAGGCAGAGACAGAGACCGACAGCACGATACAGAGACAGAGACAGAGACAGACAGCACGATAAAGAGACAGAGACAGAGACAGACAGCACGATACAGAGACAGAGACAGAGACAGACAGCACGATACAGAGACAGAGACAGACAGCACGATAAAGAGACAGAGACAGAGACAGACAGCACGATACAGAGACAGAGACAGACAGCACGATACAGAGACAGAGACAGAGACAGAGACAGACAGCACGATACAGAAACAGAGACAGACAGCACGATACAGAGACAGAGACAGACAGCACAATAAAGAGACAGAGACAGAGACAGACAGCACGATACAGAGACAGAGACAGAGACAGACAGCACGATACAGAGACAGAGACAGACAGCCCGATACAGAGACAGAGACAGAGACAGACAGCACGATACAGAGACAGAGACAGCAGCACAATACAGAGACAGAGACAGACAGCACGATACAGAGACAGAGACAGAGACAGACAGCACGATACAGAGACAGAGACAGAGACAGACAGCACGATAAAGAGACAGAGACAGAGACAGACAGCACGATACAGAGACAGAGACAGAGGCAGACAGCACGATAAAGAGACAGAGACAGAGACAGACAGCACGATACAGAGACAGAGACAGACAGCACGATACAGAGACAGAGACAGAGACAGACAGCATGATACAGAGACAGAGACAGACAGCACGATACAGAGACAGAGACAGACAGCACGATACAGAGACAGAGACAGAGACAGACAGCACGATAGAGAGACAGAGACAGAGACAGACAGCACGATAAAGAGACAGAGACAGAGACAGACAGCACGATACAGAGACAGAGACAGAGGCAGACAGCATGATAAAGATACAGAGACAGAGACAGACAGCACGATATAGAGACATAGACAGAGACAGACAGCACGATACAGAGACAGAGACAGAGACAGACAGCACGATACGGAGACAGAGACAGAGACAGACAGCACGATACAGAGACAGAGACAGAGACAGACAGCACGATAAAGAGACAGAGACAGAGGCAGACAGCACGATAAAGAGACAGAGACAGAGGCAGACAGAACGATACAGAGACAGAGACAGAGACAGACAGCACGATACAGAGACAGAGACAGACAGCACGATACGGAGACAGAGACAGAGACAGACAGCACGATAAAGAGACAGAGACAGAGACAGACAGCACGATAAAGAGACAGAGACAGACAGCACGATACTGAGACAGAGACAGAGACAGACAGCACGATACAGAGACAGAGACAGAGACAGACAGCACGATACAGAGACAGAGACAGAGACAGACAGCACGATACAGAGACAGAGACAGAGACAGACAGCACGATACAGAGACAGAGACAGACAGCACGATACAGAGACAGAGACAGAGTCAGACAGCACGATGCAGAGACAGAGACAGAGACAGACAGCACGATAAAGAGACAGACACAGAGACAGACAGCACGATAAAGAGACAGAGACAGAGACAGACAGCACGATGCAGAGACAGAGACAGAGACAGACAGCACGATGCAGAGACAGAGAGAGAGACAGACAGCACGATAAAGAGACAGAGACAGAGACAGACAGCACGATACAGAGACAGAGACAGAGACAGAGACAGACAGCACGATACAGAGACAGAGACAGAGACAGACAGCACGATACAGAGACAGAGACAGAGACAGACAGCACGATAAAGAGACAGAGACAGAGACAGACAGCACGATACAGAGACAGAGACAGAGACAGACAGCACGATACAGAGACAGAGACAGAGACAGACAGCACGATACAGAGACAGAGACAGACAGCACGATACAGAGACCGAGACAGAGACAGACAGCACGATACAGAGACAGAGACAGACAGCACGATACAGAAACAGAGACAGAGACAGACAGCACGATACAGAGACAGAGACAGAGACAGACAGCACGATAAAGAGACAGAGACAGAGACAGGCAGCACGATACAGAGACAGAGACAGACAGCACGATACAGAGACAGAGACAGAGACAGACAGCACGATACAGAGACAGAGACAGACAGCACGATACAGAGACCGAGACAGAGACAGACAGCACGATACAGAGACAGAGACAGACAGCACGATACAGAAACAGAGACAGAGACAGACAGCACGATAAAGAGACAGAGACAGAGACAGGCAGCACGATACAGAGACAGAGACAGAGGCAGACAGCACGATAAAGAGACAGAGACAGAGACAGACAGCACGATACAGAGACCGAGACAGAGACAGACAGCACGATACAGAGACAGAGACAGACAGCACGATACAGAAACAGAGACAGAGACAGACAGCACGATAAAGAGACAGAGACAGAGACAGACAGCACGATACAGAGACAGAGACAGAGGCAGACAGCACGATAAAGAGACAGAGACAGAGACAGACAGCACGATACAGAGACAGAGACAGAGACAGAGACAGACAGCACGATACAGAGACAGAGACAGAGACAGACAGCACGATAAAGAGACAGAGACAGAGGCAGACAGCACGATAAAGAGACAGAGACAGAGGCAGACAGAACGATACAGAGACAGAGACAGAGACAGACAGCACGATACAGAGACAGAGACAGACAGCACGATACGGAGACAGAGACAGAGACAGACAGCACGATAAAGAGACAGAGACAGAGACAGACAGCACGATAAAGAGACAGAGACAGACAGCACGATACTGAGACAGAGACAGAGACAGACAGCACGATACAGAGACAGAGACAGAGACAGACAGCACGATACAGAGACAGAGACAGAGACAGACAGCACGATACAGAGACAGAGACAGAGACAGACAGCACGATACAGAGACAGAGACAGACAGCACGATACAGAGACAGAGACAGAGTCAGACAGCATGATGCAGAGACAGAGACAGAGACAGACAGCACGATAAAGAGACAGACACAGAGACAGACAGCACGATAAAGAGACAGAGACAGAGACAGACAGCACGATGCAGAGACAGAGACAGAGACAGACAGCACGATGCAGAGACAGAGAGAGAGACAGACAGCACGATAAAGAGACAGAGACAGAGACAGACAGCAAGATACAGAGACAGAGACAGAGACAGAGACAGACAGCACGATACAGAGACAGAGACAGAGACAGACAGCACGATACAGAGACAGAGACAGAGACAGACAGCACGATAAAGAGACAGAGACAGAGACAGACAGCACGATACAGAGACAGAGACAGAGACAGACAGCACGATACAGAGACAGAGACAGAGACAGACAGCACGATACAGAGACAGAGACAGACAGCACGATACAGAGACCGAGACAGAGACAGACAGCACGATACAGAGACAGAGACAGACAGCACGATACAGAAACAGAGACAGAGACAGACAGCACGATACAGAGACAGAGACAGAGACAGACAGCACGATAAAGAGACAGAGACAGAGACAGGCAGCACGATACAGAGACAGAGACAGACAGCACGATACAGAGACAGAGACAGAGACAGACAGCACGATACAGAGACAGAGACAGACAGCACGATACAGAGACCGAGACAAAGACAGACAGCACGATACAGAGACAGAGACAGACAGCACGATACAGAAACAGAGACAGAGACAGACAGCACGATAAAGAGACAGAGACAGAGACAGGCAGCACGATACAGAGACAGAGACAGAGGCAGACAGCACGATAAAGAGACAGAGACAGAGACAGACAGCACGATACAGAGACCGAGACAGAGACAGACAGCACGATACAGAGACAGAGACAGAGACAGGCAGCACGATACAGAGACAGAGACAGAGGCAGACAGCACGATAAAGAGACAGAGACAGAGACAGACAGCACGATACAGAGACAGAGACAGACAGCACGATACAGAAACAGAGACAGAGACAGACAGCACGATACAGAGACAGAGACAGAGGCAGACAGCACGATAAAGAGACAGAGACAGACAGCACGATACTGAGACAGAGACAGAGACAGACAGCACGATACAGAGACAGAGACAGAGACAGACAGCACGATACAGAGACAGAGACAGAGACAGACAGCACGATACAGAGACAGAGACAGAGACAGACAGCACGATACAGAGACAGAGACAGACAGCACGATACAGAGACAGAGACAGAGTCAGACAGCACGATACAGAGACAGAGACAGAGACAGACAGCACGATAAAGAGACAGAGACAGAGACAGACAGCACGATAAAGAGACAGAGACAGAGACAGACAGCACGATACTGAGACAGAGACAGAGACAGACAGCACGATACAGAGACAGAGACAGAGACAGACAGCACGATACAGAGACAGAGAAAGAGACAGACAGCACGATACAGAGACAGAGACAGAGACAGACAGCACGATACAGAGACAGAGACAGACAGCACGATACAGAGACAGAGTCAGACAGCACGAAACAGAGACAGAGACAGAGACAGACAGCACGATACAGAGACAGAAACAGAGACAGACAGCACGATACAGAGACAGAGACAGAGACAGACAGCACGATACAGTGACAGAGACAGAGACAGACAGCACGATAAAGAGACAGAGACAGACAGCACGATAAAGAGACAGAGACAGACAGCACGATAAAGAGACAGAGACAGAGACAGACAGCACGATGCAGAGACAGAGAGAGAGACAGACAGCACGATAAAGAGACAGAGACAGAGACAGACAGCACGATACAGAGACAGAGACAGACAGCACGATACAGAAACAGAGACAGAGACAGACAGCACGATAAAGAGACAGAGACAGAGACAGACAGCACGATACAGAGACAGAGACAGAGGCAGACAGCACGATAAAGAGACAGAGACAGAGACAGACAGCACGATACAGAGACCGAGACAGAGACAGACAGCACGATACAGAGACAGAGACAGACAGCACGATAAAGAGACAGAGACAGAGACAGACAGCACGATACAGAGACAGAGACAGACAGCACGATACAGAGACAGAGACAGAGACAGACAGCACGATACAGAGACAGAGACAGACAGCACAATAAAGAGACAGAGACAGAGACAGACAGCACGATACAGAGACAGAGACAGAGACAGACAGCACGATACAGAGACAGAGACAGACAGCCCGATACAGAGACAGAGACAGAGACAGACAGCACGATACAGAGACAGAGACAGAGACAGAGACAGAGACAGACAGCACGATACAGAGACAGAGACAGCAGCACAATACAGAGACAGAGACAGAGACAGACAGCACGATACAGAGACAGAGACAGAGACAGACAGCACGATATAGAGACAGAGACAGAGACAGACAGCACGATAAAGAGACAGAGACAGAGACAGACAGCACGATACAGAGACAGAGGCAGACAGCACGATAAAGAGACAGAGACAGAGACAGACAGCACGATACAGAGACAGAGACAGAGACAGACAGCTCGATACAGAGACGGAGACAGAGACAGACAGCACGATACAGAGACAGAGACAGACAGCACGATACAGAGACAGAGACAGAGACAGACAGCACGATAAAGAGACAGAGACAGAGACAGACCGCACGATACAGAGACAGAGACAGACAGCACGATAAAGAGACAGAGACAGAGACAGAGACAGACAGCACGATAAAGAGACAGAGACAGACAGCACGATACAGAGACAGAGACAGAGACAGACAGCACGATAAAGAGACAGAGACAGAGAGAGACAGCACGATACAGAGACAGAGACAGAAACAGACAGCACGATAAAGAGACAGAGACAGAGACAGACAGCACGATACAGAGACAGAGACAGACAGCACGATAAAGAGACAGAGACAGAGACAGACAGCACGATTCAGAGACAGAGACAGACAGCACGATACAGAGACAGAAACAGAGACAGACAGCACGATACAGAGACAGAGACAGAGACAGACAGCACGATACAGAGACAGTGACAGAGACAGACAGCACGATACAGAGACAGAGACAGACAGCACGATAAAGAGACAGAGACAGACAGCACGATAAAGAGACAGAGACAGACAGCACGATAAAGAGACAGAGACAGAGACAGACAGCACGATACAGAGACAGAGACAGACAGCACGATAAAGAGACAGAGACAGAGACAGACAGCACGATAAAGAGACAGAGACAGACAGCACGATACAGAGACAGAGACAGAGACAGTGACAGACAGCACGATAAAGAGACAGAGACAGAGACAGACAGCACGATACAGAGACAGAGACAGAAACAGACAGCACGATAAAGAGACAGAGACAGAGACAGACAGCACGATACAGAGACAGAGAGAGAGACAGACAGCACGATACAGAGACAGAGACAGAGACAGACAGCACGATAAAGAGACAGAGACAGAGACAGACAGCACGATACAGAGACAGAGACAGAGACAGACAGCACGATACAGAGACAGAGACAGAGACAGACAGCACGATAAAGAGACAGAGACAGAGACAGACAGCACGATACAGAGACAGAGACAGACAGCACGATAAAGAGACAGAGACAGAGACAGACAGCACGATAAAGAGACAGAGACAGACAGCACGATACAGAGACAGAGAAAGAGACAGAGACAGACAGCACGATAAAGAGACAGAGACAGAGACAGACAGCACGATACAGAGACAGAGACAGAAACAGACAGCACGATAAAGAGACAGAGACAGAGACAGACAGCACCACACAGAGACAGAGACAGAAACAGACAGCACGATAAAGAGACAGAGACAGAGACAGACAGCACGATACAGAGACAGAGACAGACAGCACGATAAAGAGACAGAGACAGAGACAGACAGCACGATACAGAGACAGAGACAGACAGCACGATACAGAGACAGAGACAGAGACAGACAGCACGATACAGAGACAGAGACAGAGACAGACAGCACGATACAGAGACAGAGACAGACAGCACGATACAGAGACAGAGACAGAAACAGACAGCACGATAAAGAGACAGAGACAGAAACAGACAGCACGATAAAGAGACAGAGACAGAGACAGACAGCACGATACAGAGACAGAGACAGACAGCACGACACAGAGACAGAGACAGAGACAGACAGCACGATGCAGAGACAGAGACAGAGACAGACAGCACGATAAAGAGACAGAGACAGAGACAGACAGCACGATACAGAGACAGAGACAGAGACAGACAGCACGATACAGAGACAGAGACAGAGACAGAGACAGACAGCACGATACAGAGACAGAGACAGACAGCACGATACAGAGAGAGAGACAGAGACAGACAGCACGATAAAGAGACAGAGACAGAGACAGAAAGCACGATACAGAGACACAGACAGAGTCAGACAGCACGATAAAGAGACAGAGACAGAGACAGACAGCACGATACAGAGACAGAGACAGACAGCACGATAAAGAGACAGAGACAGAGACAGAGACAGACAGCACGATAAAGAGACAGAGACAGACAGCACGATACAGAGACAGAGACAGAGACAGAGACAGACAGCACGATAAAGAGACAGAGACAGAGACAGACAGCACGATACAGAGACAGAGACAGAAACAGACAGCACGATAAAGAGACAGAGACAGACAGCACGATACAGAGACAGAGAGAGACAGCACGACACAGAGACAGAGACAGAGACAGAGACAGAAAGCACGATACAGAGACAGAGACAGAGACAGACAGCACGATAAAGAGACAGAGACAGAGACAGACAGTACGATACAGAGACAGAGACAGAGACAGACAGAACGATACTGAGACAGAGACAGACAGCACGATAATGAGACAGAGACAGAGACAGACAGCACGATACAGAGACAGAGACAGAGACAGACAGCACGATAAAGAGACAGAGACAGAGACAGAGACAGACAGCGCGATTCAGAGACAGAGACAGAGACAGACAGCACGATAAAGAGACAGAGACAGAGACAGACAGCACGATACAGAGACAGAGACAGACAGCACGATACAGAGACAGAGACAGACAGCACGATACAGAGACAGAGACAGAGACAGACAGCACGATACAGAGACAGAGACAGAGACAGACAGCACGATACAGAGACAGAGACAGACAGCACGATACAGAGACAGAGACAGAGACAGACAGCACGATAAAGAGACAGAGACAGAGACAGACAGCACGATACAGAGACAGAGACAGAAACAGAAAGCACGATACAGAGACAGAGACAGACAGCACGATACAGAGACAGAGACAGAGACAGACAGCACGATACAGAGATAGAGACAGAGACAGACAGCACGATAAAGAGACAGAGACAGAGACAGACAGCACGATAAAGAGACAGAGACAGAGACAGACAGCACGATAAAGAGACAGAGACAGAGACAGACAGCACGATACAGAGACAGAGACATAGACAGACAGCACGATAAAGAGACAGAGACAGACAGCACGATACAGAGACAGAGAGAGAGACAGACAGCACGATAAAGAGACAGAGACAGAGACAGACAGCACGATACAGAGACAGAGACAGAGACAGACAGCACGATAAAGAGACAGAGACAGACAGCACGATACAGAGACAGAGACAGACAGCACGATAAAGAGACAGAGACAGAGACAGACAGCACGATAAAGAGACAGAGACAGACAGCACGATACAGAGACAGAGACAGACAGCACGATACAGAGACAGAGACAGAGACAGACAGCACGATAAAGAGACAGAGACAGACAGCACGATACAGAGACAGAGAGAGAGACAGACAGCACGATAAAGAGACAGAGACAGAGACAGACAGCACGATACAGAGACAGAGACAGAGACAGACAGCACGATAAAGAGACAGAGACAGAGACAGACAGCACGATAAAGAGACAGAGACAGACAGCACGATACAGAGACAGAGACAGAGACAGACAGCACGATACAGAGACAGAGACAGAGACATACAGCACGATAAAGAGACAGAGACAGAGACAGACAGCACGATACAGAGACAGAGACAGACAGCACGATAAAGAGACAGAGACAGACAGCACCACACAGAGACAGAGACAGAAACAGACAGCACGATAAAGAGACAGAGACAGAGACAGACAGCACGATACAGAGACAGAGACAGACAGCACGATAAAGAGACAGAGACAGAGACAGACAGCACGATACAGAGACAGAGACAGACAGCACGATACAGAGACAGAGACAGAGACAGACAGCACGATACAGAGACAGAGACAGAGACAGACAGCACGATACAGAGACAGAGACAGACAGCACGATACAGAGACAGAGACAGAAACAGACAGCACGATAAAGAGACAGAGACAGAAACAGACAGCACGATAAAGAGACAGAGACAGAGACAGACAGCACGATACAGAGACAGAGACAGACAGCACGACACAGAGACAGAGACAGAGACAGACAGCACGATGCAGAGACAGAGACAGAGACAGACAGCACGATAAAGAGACAGAGACAGAGACAGACAGCCCGATACAGAGACAGAGACAGAGACAGACAGTACGATACAGAGACAGAGACAGAGACAGAGACAGACAGCACGATACAGAGACAGAGAAAGACAGCACGATACAGAGAGAGAGACAGAGACAGACAGCACGATAAAGAGACAGAGACAGAGACAGACAGCACGATACAGAGACACAGACAGAGTCAGACAGCACGATAAAGAGACAGAGACAGAGACAGACAGCACGATACAGAGACAGAGACAGACAGCACGATAAAGAGACAGAGACAGAGACAGAGACAGACAGCACGATAAAGAGACAGAGACAGACAGCACGATACAGAGACAGAGACAGAGACAGAGACAGACAGCACGATAAAGAGACAGAGACAGAGACAGACAGCACGATACAGAGACAGAGACAGAAACAGACAGCACGATAAAGTGACAGAGACAGACAGCACGATACAGAGACAGAGAGAGACAGCACGACACAGAGACAGAGACAGAGACAGAGACAGAAAGCACGATACAGAGACAGAGACAGAGACAGACAGCACGATAAAGAGACAGAGACAGAGACAGACAGTACGATACAGAGACAGAGACAGACAGAACGATACTGAGACAGAGACAGACAGCACGATAATGAGACAGAGACAGAGACAGACAGCACGATACAGAGACAGAGACAGAGACAGACAGCACGATAAAGAGACAGAGACAGAGACAGAGACAGACAGCGCGATTCAGAGACAGAGACAGAGACAGACAGCACGATAAAGAGACAGAGACAGAGACAGACAGCACGATACAGAGACAGAGACAGACAGCACGATACAGAGACAGAGACAGACAGCACGATACAGAGACAGAGACAGAGACAGACAGCACGATACAGAGACAGAGACAGACAGCACGATACAGAGACAGAGACAGACAGCACGATACAGAGACAGAGACAGAGACAGACAGCACGATAAAGAGACAGAGACAGAGACAGACAGCACGATACAGAGACAGAGACAGAAACAGAAAGCACGATACAGAGACAGAGACAGACAGCACGATACAGAGACAGAGACAGAGACAGACAGCACGATACAGAGATAGAGACAGAGACAGACAGCACGATAAAGAGACAGAGACAGAGACAGACAGCACGATAAAGAGACAGAGACAGAGACAGACAGCACGATAAAGAGACAGAGACAGAGACAGACAGCACGATACAGAGACAGAGACATAGACAGACAGCACGATAAAGAGACAGAGACAGACAGCACGATACAGAGACAGAGAGAGAGACAGACAGCACGATAAAGAGACAGAGACAGAGACAGACAGCACGATACAGAGACAGAGACAGAGACAGACAGCACGATAAAGAGACAGAGACAGACAGCACGATACAGAGACAGAGAGAGAGACAGACAGCACGATACAGAGACAGAGACAGACAGCACGATAAAGAGACAGAGACAGAGACAGACAGCACGATAAAGAGACAGAGACAGACAGCACGATACAGAGACAGAGACAGACAGCACGATACAGAGACAGAGAGAGAGACAGACAGCACGATAAAGAGACAGAGACAGACAGCACGATACAGAGACAGAGAGAGAGACAGACAGCACGATAAAGAGACAGAGACAGAGACAGACAGCACGATACAGAGACAGAGACAGAGACAGACAGCACGATACAGAGACAGAGACAGACAGCACGATAAAGAGACAGAGACAGAGACAGACAGCACGATAAAGAGACAGAGACAGACAGCACGATACAGAGACAGAGACAGAGACAGACAGCACGATACAGAGACAGAGACAGAGACATACAGCACGATAAAGAGACAGAGACAGAGACAGACAGCACGATAAAGAGACAGAGACAGACAGCACGATACAGAGACAGAGACAGAGACAGACAGCACGATACAGAGACAGAGACAGAGACAGACAGCACGATACAGAGACAGAGGCAGAGACAGAGACAGACAGCGCGATAAAGAGACAGAGACAGACAGCACAATACAGAGACAGAGACAGAGACAGACTGCACGATAAAGAGACAGAGACAGAGACAGACAGCACGATACAGAGACAGAGACAGAGACAGACAGCACGATAAAGAGACAGAGACAGACAGCACGATACAGAGACAGAGAGAGAGACAGACAGCACGATAAAGAGACAGAGACAGAGACAGACAGCACGATACAGAGACAGAGAGAGAGACAGACAGCACGATACAGAGACAGAGAGAGACAGACAGCACGATAAAGAGACAGAGACAGAGACAGACAGCACGAGACAGAGACAGAGACAGACAGCACGATACAGAGACAGAGACAGAGACAGACAGCACGATACAGAGACAGAGACAGAGACAGACAGCACGATACAGAGACAGAGACAGAGACAGACAGCACGATAAAGAGACAGAGACAGACAGCACGATACAGAGACAGAGACAGAGACAGACAGCACGATACAGAGACAGAGACAGAGACAGACAGCACGATACAGAGACAGAGACAGACAGCACGATACAGAGACAGAGACAGAGACAGACAGCACGATAAAGAGACAGAGACAGAGACAGACAGCACGATACAGAGACAGAGACAGAGAGCACGATAAAGAGACAGAGACAGAGACAGACAGCACGATAAAGAGACAGAGACAGACAGCACGATACAGAGACAGAGACAGAGACACACAGCACGATAAAGAGACAGAGACAGAGACAGACAGCACGATACAGAGACAGAGACAGAAACAGACAGCACGATACAGAGACAGAGACAGAGACAGACAGCACGATAAAGAGACAGAGACAGAGAAAGACAGCACGATTCAGAGACAGAGACAGAGACAGACAGCACGATAAAGAGACAGAGACAGAGACAGACGGCACGATACAGAGACAGAGACAGAGACAGAGAGCACGATACAGAGACAGAGACAGACAGCACGATACAGAGACAGAGACAGACAGCACGACACAGAGACAGAGACAGACAGCACGATACAGAGACAGAGACAGACAGCACGATACAGAGACATAGACAGAAACAGACAGCACGATACAGAGACAGAGAGAGACAGCATGACACAGAGACAGAGACAGAGACAGAGACAGAGACAGACAGCACGATACAGAGACAGAGAGAGAGACAGACAGCACGATAAAGAGACAGAGACAGAGACAAACAGCACGATACAGAGACAGAGACAGACAGCACGATAAAGAGACAGAGAGAGACAGCACGATACAGAGACAGAGACAGAGGCAGACAGCACGATAAAGAGACAGAGACAGAGGCAGACAGCACGATACAGAGACAGAGACAGAGACAGAGACAGAGACAGACAGCACGATACAGAGACAGAGACAGACAGCACGATACAGTGACAGAGACAGAGACAGACAGCACGATACAGAGACAGAGACAGAGACAGACAGCACGATAAAGAGACAGAGACAGAGACAGACAGTACGATACAGAGACAGAGACAGAGACAGACAGCACGATACAGAGACAGAGACAGACAGCACGATACAGAGACAGAGACAGAGACAGAGAGCACGATACAGAGACAGAGACAGACAGCACAATACAGAGACAGACAGCACGATACAGAGACAGAGACAGACAGCACGATACAGAGACAGACAGCACGATACAGAGACAGAGACAGACAGCACGACACAGAGACAGAGACAGACAGCACGATAAAGAGACAGAGACAGAGACAGACAGCACGATACAGAGACAGAGACAGACAGCACGATACAGAGACAGAGACAGACAGCACGACACAGAGACAGAGACAGAGACAGAGACAGACAGCACGATACAGAGACAGAGACAGACAGCACGATAAAGAGACAGAGACAGAGACAGACAGCACGACACAGAGACAGAGACAGAGACAGACAGCACGATACAGAGACAGAGACAGAGACAGACAGCTCGATACAGAGACAGAGACAGAGACAGACAGCACGATAAAGAGACAGAGACAGAGACAGACAGCACGATACAGAGACAGAGACAGAGACAGACAGCACGATAAAGAGACAGAGACAGAGACAGACAGCACGATACAGAGACAGAGACAGAGACAGGCAGCACGATACAGAGACAGAGACAGAGACAGACAGCACGATACAGAGACAGACAGCACGATACAGAGACAGAGACAGAGACAGACAGCACGATAAAGAGACAGAGACAGAGACAGACAGCACGATACAGAGACAGAGACAGAGACAGACAGCACGATAAAGAGACAGAGACAGAGACAGACAGCACGATACAGAGACAGAGACATAGACAGACAGCACGATAAAGAGACAGAGACAGACAGCACGATACAGAGACAGAGAGAGAGACAGACAGCACGATAAAGAGACAGAGACAGAGACAGACAGCACGATACAGAGACAGAGACAGAGACAGACAGCACGATAAAGAGACAGAGACAGACAGCACGATACAGAGACAGAGAGAGAGACAGACAGCACGATACAGAGACAGAGACAGACAGCACGATAAAGAGACAGAGACAGAGACAGACAGCACGATAAAGAGACAGAGACAGACAGCACGATACAGAGACAGAGACAGACAGCACGATACAGAGACAGAGACAGAGACAGACAGCACGATAAAGAGACAGAGACAGACAGCACGATACAGAGACAGAGAGAGAGACAGACAGCACGATAAAGAGACAGAGACAGAGACAGAGAGCACGATACAGAGACAGAGACAGAGACAGACAGCACGATAAAGAGACAGAGACAGAGACAGACAGCACGATAAAGAGACAGAGACAGACAGCACGATACAGAGACAGAGACAGAGACAGACAGCACGATACAGAGACAGAGACAGAGACATACAGCACGATAAAGAGACAGAGACAGAGACAGACAGCACGATAAAGAGACAGAGACAGACAGCACGATACAGAGACAGAGACAGAGACAGACAGCACGATACAGAGACAGAGACAGAGACAGACAGCACGATACAGAGACAGAGGCAGAGACAGAGACAGACAGCGCGATAAAGAGACAGAGACAGACAGCACAATACAGAGACAGAGACAGAGACAGACTGCACGATAAAGAGACAGAGACAGAGACAGACAGCACGATACAGAGACAGAGACAGAGACAGAGACAGACAGCACGATACAGAGACAGAGGCAGAGACAGAGACAGACAGCGCGATAAAGAGACAGAGACAGACAGCACGATACAGAGACAGAGACAGAGACAGACAGCACGATAAAGAGACAGAGACAGACAGCACGATACAGAGACAGAGAGAGAGACAGACAGCACGATACAGAGACAGAGAGAGACAGACAGCACGATAAAGAGACAGAGACAGAGACAGACAGCACGAGACAGAGACAGAGACAGACAGCACGATACAGAGACAGAGACAGAGACAGACAGCACGATACAGAGACAGAGACAGAGACAGACAGCACGATACAGAGACAGAGACAGAGACAGACAGCACGATAAAGAGACAGAGACAGACAGCACGATACAGAGACAGAGACAGAGACAGACAGCACGATACAGAGACAGAGACAGAGACAGACAGCACGATACAGAGACAGAGACAGACAGCACGATACAGAGACAGAGACAGAGACAGACAGCACGATAAAGAGACAGAGACAGAGACAGACAGCACGATACAGAGACAGAGACAGAGAGCACGATAAAGAGACAGAGACAGAGACAGACAGCACGATAAAGAGACAGAGACAGACAGCACGATACAGAGACAGAGACAGAGACACACAGCACGATAAAGAGACAGAGACAGAGACAGACAGCACGATACAGAGACAGAGACAGAAACAGACAGCACGATACAGAGACAGAGACAGAGACAGACAGCACGATAAAGAGACAGAGACAGAGAAAGACAGCACGATTCAGAGACAGAGACAGAGACAGACAGCACGATAAAGAGACAGAGACAGAGACAGACGGCACGATACAGAGACAGAGACAGAGAGCACGATACAGAGACAGAGACAGACAGCACGATACAGAGACAGAGACAGACAGCACGACACAGAGACAGAGACAGACAGCACGATACAGAGACAGAGACAGACAGCACGATACAGAGACATAGACAGAAACAGACAGCACGATACAGAGACAGAGAGAGACAGCATGACACAGAGACAGAGACAGAGACAGACAGCACGATACAGAGACAGAGAGAGAGACAGACAGCACGATAAAGAGACAGAGACAGAGACAAACAGCACGATACAGAGACAGAGACAGACAGCACGATACAGAGACAGAGACAGAGACAGACAGCACGATAAAGAGACAGAGAGAGACAGCACAATACAGAGACAGAGACAGAGGCAGACAGCACGATAAAGAGACAGAGACAGAGGCAGACAGCACGATACAGAGACAGAGACAGAGACAGAGACAGAGACAGACAGCACGATACAGAGACAGAGACAGACAGCACGATACAGTGACAGAGACAGAGACAGACAGCACGATACAGAGACAGAGACAGAGACAGACAGCACGATAAAGAGACAGAGACAGAGACAGATAGTACGATACAGAGACAGAGACAGAGACAGACAGCACGATACAGAGACAGAGACAGACAGCACGATACAGAGACAGAGACAGAGACAGAGAGCACGATACAGAGACAGAGACAGACAGCACAATACAGAGACAGACAGCACGATACAGAGACAGAGACAGACAGCACGATACAGAGACAGACAGCACGATACAGAGACAGAGACAGACAGCACGACACAGAGACAGAGACAGACAGCACGATAAAGAGACAGAGACAGAGACAGACAGCACGATACAGAGACAGAGACAGACAGCACGATACAGAGACAGAGACAGACAGCACGACACAGAGACAGAGACAGAGACAGAGACAGACAGCACGATACAGAGACAGAGACAGACAGCACGATAAAGAGACAGAGACAGAGACAGACAGCACGACACAGAGACAGAGACAGAGACAGACAGCACGATACAGAGACAGAGACAGAGACAGACAGCTCGATACAGAGACAGAGACAGAGACAGACAGCACGATAAAGAGACAGAGACAGAGACAGACAGCACGATACAGAGACAGAGACAGAGACAGACAGCACGATAAAGAGACAGAGACAGAGACAGACAGCACGATACAGAGACAGAGACAGAGACAGGCAGCACGATACAGAGACAGAGACAGAGACAGACAGCACGATACAGAGACAGACAGCACGATACAGAGACAGAGACAGAGACAGACAGCACGATAAAGAGACAGAGACAGAGACAGACAGCACGATACAGAGACAGAGACAGACAGCACGTTAAAGAGACAGAGACAGAGACAGAGACAGACAGCACGATAAAGAGACAGAGACAGAGACAGACAGCACGATAAAGAGACAGAGACAGACAGCACGATACAGAGACAGAGACAGAGACAGACAGCACGATACAGAGACAGAGACAGAGACAGACAGCACGATACAGAGACAGAGGCAGAGACAGAGACAGACAGCGCGATAAAGAGACAGAGACAGACAGCACAATACAGAGACAGAGACAGAGACAGACTGCACGATAAAGAGACAGAGACAGAGACAGACAGCACGATACAGAGACAGAGACAGAGACAGACAGCACGATAAAGAGACAGAGACAGACAGCACGATACAGAGACAGAGAGAGAGACAGACAGCACGATAAAGAGACAGAGACAGAGACAGACAGCACGATACAGAGACAGAGACAGAGACAGACAGCACGAGACAGAGACAGAGACAGACAGCACGATACAGAGACAGAGACAGAGACAGACAGCACGATAAAGAGACAGAGACAGAGACAGGGACAGACAGCACGATACAGAGACAGAGAGAGAGACAGACAGCACGATAAAGAGACAGAGACAGAGACAGACAGCACGATACAGAGACAGAGACAGAGACAGACAGCACGAAAAAGAGACAGAGACAGAGACAGACAGCACGATAAAGAGACAGAGACAGACAGCACGATACAGAGACAGAGACAGACAGCACGATACAGAGACAGAGACAGAGACAGACAGCACGATAAAGAGACAGAGACAGAGACAGACAGCACGATAAAGAGACAGAGACAGACAGCACGATACAGAGACAGAGACAGAGACAGACAGCACGATACAGAGACAGAGACAGAGACAGACATCACGATACAGAGACAGAGGCAGAGACAGAGACAGACAGCGCGATAAAGAGACAGAGACAGACAGCACAATACAGAGACAGAGACAGAGACAGACTGCACGATAAAGAGACAGAGACAGAGACAGACAGCACGATAAAGAGACAGAGACAGAGACAGACAGCACGATACAGAGACAGAGACAGAGACAGACAGCACGATACAGAGACAGAGACAGACAGCACGATAAAGAGACAGAGACAGAGACAGACAGCACGATAAAGAGACAGAGACAGAGACAGACAGCACGATACAGAGACAGAGACAGAGACAGACAGCACGATAAAGAGACAGAGACAGACAGCACGATACAGAGACAGAGAGAGAGACAGACAGCACGATAAAGAGACAGAGACAGAGACAGACAGCACGATACAGAGACAGAGACAGAGACAGACAGCACGAGACAGAGACAGAGACAGACAGCACAATACAGAGACAGAGACAGAGACAGACAGCACGATACAGAGACAGAGACAGAGACAGACAGCACGATACAGAGACAGATACAGAGACAGACAGCACGATAAAGAGACAGAGACAGAGACAGACAGCACGATACAGAGACAGAGACAGAGACAGACAGCACGATACAGAGACAGAGACAGACAGCACGATACAGAGACAGACACAAACACAGACAGCACGATAAAGAGACAGAGACAGAGACAGACAGCACGATACAGAGACAGAGACAGACAGCACGATACAGAGACAGAGACAGACAGCACGATACAGAGACAGAGACAGACAGCATGATACAGAGACAGAGACAGAGACAGACAGCACGATAAAGAGACAGAGACAGAGACAGACAGCACGATAAAGAGACAGAGACAGACAGCAAGATACAGAGACAGAGACAGAGACAGACAGCACGATAAAGAGACAGAGACAGAGACAGACAGCACGATAAAGAGACAGAGACAGAGACAGACAGCACGATACAGAGACAGAGACAGAAACAGCCAGCACGATAAAGAGACAGAGACAGAGACAGACAGCACGATACAGAGACAGAGACAGAGACAGACAGCACGATAAAGAGACAGAGACAGAGACAGACAGCACGATTCAGAGACAGAGACAGACAGCACGATAAAGAGACAGAGACAGAGACAGACAGCACGATACAGAGACAGAGACAGAGACAGAGAGCACGATACAGAGACAGAGACAGACAGCACGATACAGAGACAGAGACAGACAGCACGACACAGAGACAGAGACAGACAGCACTATACAGAGACAGAGACAGGCAGCACGATACAGAGACAGAGACAGAAACAGACAGCACGATACAGAGACAGAGAGAGACAGCATGACACAGAGACAGAGACAGAGACAGAGACAGACAGCACGATACAGAGACAGAGACAGACAGCACGATAAAGAGACAGAGACAGAGACAAACAGCACGATACAGAGACAGAGACAGACAGCACGATACAGAGACAGAGACAGAGACAGACAGCACCATAAAGAGACAGAGACAGACAGCACGATACAGAGACAGAGACAGAGGCAGACAGCACGATAAAGAGACAGAGACAGAGACAGACAGCACGATACAGAGACAGAGACAGAGACAGACAGACAGCACGATACAGAGACAGAGACAGAGACAGACAGCACGATACAGTGACAGAGACAGGGACAGACAGCACGATACAGAGACAGAGACAGAAACAGACAGCACGATAAAGAGACAGAGACAGAGACAGACAGCACGATACAGAGACAGAGACAGACAGCATGACACAGAGACAGAGACAGAGACAGACAGCACGATACAGAGACAGAGACAGAGACAGACAGCACGATAAAGAGACAGAGACAGAGACAGACAGCACGATACAGAGACAGAGACAGACAGCACGATACAGAGACAGAGACAGAGACAGAGAGCACGATACAGAGACAGAGACAGACAGCACGATACAGAGACAGAGACAGACAGCACGACACAGAGACAGAGACAGACAGCACGATAAAGAGACAGAGACAGAGACAGACAGCACGATAAAGAGACAGAGACAGAGACAGACAGTACGATACAGAGACAGAGACAGAGTCAGACAGCACGATAAAGAGACAGAGACAGACAGCACGATACAGAGACAGAGACAGACAGAACGATACAGAGACAGAGACAGACAGCACGATAATGAGACAGAGACAGAGACAGACAGCACGATACAGAGACAGAGAAAGAGACAGACAGCACGATAAAGAGACAGAGACAGAGACAGAGACAGACAGCGCGATTCAGAGACAGAGACAGAGACAGACAGCACGATAAAGAGACAGAGACAGAGACAGACAGCACGATACAGAGACAGAGACAGACAGCACGATACAGAGACAGAGACAGAGACAGACAGCACGATACAGAGACAGAGACAGAGACAGACAGCACGATACAGAGACAGAGACAGAGACAGACAGCACGATACAGAGACAGAGACAGACAGCACGATACAGAGACAGAGACAGAGACAGACAGCACGATAAAGAGACATAGACAGAGACAGACAGCACGATACAGAGACAGAGACAGACAGCACGATACAGAGACAGAGACAGACAGCACGATACAGAGACAGAGACAGACAGAACGATACAGAGACAGAGACAGACAGCACGATAATGAGACAGAGACAGAGACAGACAGCACGATACAGAGACAGAGGCAGAGACAGACAGCACGATAAAGAGACAGAGACAGAGACAGAGACAGACAGCGCGATTCAGAGACAGAGACAGAGACAGACAGCACGATAAAGAGACAGAGACAGAGACAGACAGCACGATACAGAGACAGAGACAGACAGCACGATACAGAGACAGAGACAGAGACAGACAGCACGATACAGAGACAGAGACAGACAGCACGATACAGAGACAGAGACAGAGACAGACAGCACGATACAGAGACAGAGACAGAGACAGACAGCACGATACAGAGACAGAGACAGACAGCACGATACAGAGACAGAGACAGACAGCACGATACAGAGACAGAGACAGAGACAGACAGCACGATACAGAGACAGAGACAGACAGCACGATACAGAGACAGAGACAGAGACAGACAGCACGATACAGAGACAGAGACAGAGACAGACAGCACGATACAGAGACAGAGACAGAGACAGACAGCACGATAAAGAGACAGTTACAGAGACAGACAGCACGATACAGAGACAGAGACAGAAACAGAAAGCACGATACAGAGACAGAGACAGACAGCACGATACAGAGACTGAGACAGAGACAGACAGCACGATACAGAGACAGAGACAGAGACAGACAGCACGATAAAGAGACAGAGACAGAGACAGACAGCACGATAAAGAGACAGAGACAGAGACAGACAGCACGATAAAGAGACAGCGACAGAGACAGACAGCACGATACAGAGACAGAGACAGAGACAGAGACAGACAGCACGATAAAGAGACAGAGACAGAGACAGGGACAGACAGCACGATACAGAGACAGAGAGAGAGACAGACAGCACGATAAAGAGACAGAGACAGAGACAGACAGCACGATACAGAGACAGAGACAGAGACAGACAGCACGAAAAAGAGACAGAGACAGACAGCACGATACAGAGACAGAGACAGACAGCACGATACAGAGACAGAGACAGAGACAGACAGCACGATAAAGAGACAGAGACAGAGACAGACAGCACGATAAAGAGACAGAGACAGACAGCACGATACAGAGACAGAGACAGAGACAGACAGCACGATACAGAGACAGAGACAGAGACAGACAGCACGATACAGAGACAGAGGCAGAGACAGAGACAGACAGCGCGATAAAGAGACAGAGACAGACAGCACAATACAGAGACAGAGACAGAGACAGACTGCACGATAAAGAGACAGAGACAGAGACAGACAGCACGATACAGAGACAGAGACAGAGACAGACAGCACGATAAAGAGACAGAGACAGACAGCACGATACAGAGACAGAGAGAGAGACAGACAGCACGATAAAGAGACAGAGACAGAGACAGACAGCACGATACAGAGACAGAGACAGAGACAGACAGCACGAGACAGAGACAGAGACAGACAGCACAATACAGAGACAGAGACAGAGACAGACAGCACGATACAGAGACAGAGACAGAGACAGACAGCACGATACAGAGACAGATACAGAGACAGACAGCACGATAAAGAGACAGAGACAGAGACAGACAGCACGATACAGAGACAGAGACAGAGACAGACAGCACGATACAGAGACAGAGACAGACAGCACGATACAGAGACAGAGACAAACACAGACAGCACGATAAAGAGACAGAGACAGAGACAGACAGCACGATACAGAGACAGAGACAGACAGCACGATAAAGAGACAGAGACAGAGACAGACAGCACGATAAAGAGACAGAGACAGACAGCAAGATACAGAGACAGAGACAGAGACAGACAGCACGATAAAGAGACAGAGACAGAGACAGACAGCACGATAAAGAGACAGAGACAGAGACAGACAGCACGATACAGAGACAGAGACAGAAACAGCACGATACAGAGACAGAGACAGAGACAGACAGCACGATACAGAGACAGAGACAGAAACAGCACGATACAGAGACAGAGACAGAGACAGACAGCACGATACAGAGACAGAGACAGAAACAGCACGATACAGAGACAGAGACAGAGACAGACAGCACGATAAAGAGACAGAGACAGAGACAGACAGCACGATACAGAGACAGAGACAGAGACAGACAGCACGATAAAGAGACAGAGACAGAGACAGACAGCACGATTCAGAGACAGAGACAGACAGCACGATAAAGAGACAGAGACAGAGACAGACAGCACGATACAGAGACAGAGACAGAGACAGAGAGCACGATACAGAGACAGAGACAGACAGCACGATACAGAGACAGAGACAGACAGCACGACACAGAGACAGAGACAGACAGCACTATACAGTGACAGAGACAGACAGCACGATACAGAGACAGAGACAGAAACAGACAGCACGATACAGAGACAGAGAGAGACAGCATGACACAGAGACAGAGACAGAGACAGAGACAGACAGCACGATACAGAGACAGAGACAGACAGCACGATAAAGAGACAGAGACAGAGACAAACAGCACGATACAGAGACAGAGACAGACAGCACGATACAGAGACAGAGACAGAGACAGACAGCACCATAAAGAGACAGAGACAGACAGCACGATACAGAGACAGAGACAGAGGCAGACAGCACGATAAAGAGACAGAGACAGAGACAGACAGCACGATACAGAGACAGAGACAGAGACAGACAGACAGCACGATACAGAGACAGAGACAGAGACAGACAGCACGATACAGTGACAGAGACAGGGACAGACAGCACGATACAGAGACAGAGACAGAAACAGACAGCACGATAAAGAGACAGAGACAGAGACAGACAGCACGATACAGAGACAGAGACAGACAGCATGACACAGAGACAGAGACAGAGACAGACAGCACGATACAGAGACAGAGACAGAGACAGACAGCACGATAAAGAGACAGAGACAGAGACAGACAGCACGATACAGAGACAGAGACAGACAGCACGATACAGAGACAGAGACAGAGACAGAGAGCACGATACAGAGACAGAGACAGACAGCACGATACAGAGACAGAGACAGACAGCACGACACAGAGACAGAGACAGACAGCACGATAAAGAGACAGAGACAGAGACAGACAGCACGATACAGAGACAGAGACAGACAGCACGATACAGAGACAGAGACAGACAGCACGACACAGAGACAGAGACAGAGACAGACAGCACGATACAGAGACAGAGACAGAGACAGACAGCACGAAAAAGAGACAGAGACAGAGACAGACAGCACGATACAGAGACAGACAGCACGATACAGAGACAGAGACAGAGACAGACAGCACGATAAAGAGACAGAGACAAAGACAGACAGCACGATAAAGAGACAGAGACAGAGACAGACAGCACGATACAGAGACAGACAGCACGATACAGAGACAGAGACAGAGACAGACAGCACGATACAGAGACAGAGACAGAGACAGACAGCACGATACAGAGACAGAGACAGAGATAGACAGCACGATACAGAGACAGACAGCACGATACAGAGACAGAGACAGAGACAGACAGCACGATAAAGAGACAGAGACAGAGACAGACAGCACGATACAGAGACAGAGACAGACAGCACGATAAAGAGACAGAGACAGAGACAGACAGCACGATAAAGAGACAGAGACAGACAGCACGATACAGAGACAGAGACAGAGACAGACAGCACGATAAAGAGACAGAGACAGAGACAGACAGCACGATACAGAGAAAGAGACAGAAACAGACAGCACGATAAAGAGACAGAGACAGAGACAGACAGCACGATAAAGAGACAGAGACAGACAGCACGACACAGAGACAGAGACAGAGACAGACAGCACGATACAGAGACAGAGACAGAGACAGACAGCACGATAAAGAGACAGAGACAGAGACAGACAGCACGATACAGAGTCAGAGACAGACAGCACGATACAGAGACAGAGACAGAGACAGAGAGCACGATACAGAGACAGAGACAGACAGCACGATACAGAGACAGAGACAGACAGCACGACACAGAGACAGACAGCACGATAAAGAGACAGAGACAGAGACAGACAGCACGATACAGAGACAGAGACAGACAGCACGATACAGAGACAGAGACAGACAGCACGACACAGAGACAGAGACAGAGACAGAGACAGACAGCACGATACAGAGACAGAGACAGAGACAGACAGCACGAAAAAGAGACAGAGACAGAGACAGACAGCTCGATACAGAGACAGAGACAGAGACAGACAGCACGATAAAGAGACAGAGACAGAGACAGACAGCACGATACAGAGACAGAGACAGAGACAGACAGCACGATACAGAGACAGAGACAGAGACAGACAGCACGATACAGAGACAGAGACAGAGACAGACAGCACGATACAGAGACAGACAGCACGATACAGAGACAGAGACAGAGACAGACAGCACGATAAAGAGACAGAGACAGAGACGGACAGCACGATACAGAGACAGAGACAGACAGCACGATAAAGAGACAGAGACAGAGACAGAGACAGACAGCACGATAAAGAGACAGAGACAGACAGCACGATACAGAGACAGAGACAGAGACAGAGACAGACAGCACGATAAAGAGACAGAGACAGAGACAGACAGCACGATACAGAGACAGAGACAGACAGCACGATGAAGAGACAGAGACAGAGACAGACAGCACGATACAGAGACAGAGACAGACAGCACGATACAGAGACAGAGACAGACAGCACGACACAGAGACAGAGACAGAGACAGAGAGCACGATACAGAGACAGAGACAGAGACAGACAGCACGATAAAGAGACAGAGACAGAGACAGACAGCACGATACAGAGACAGAGACAGACAGCACGATACAGAGACAGAGACGGAGACAGAGAGCACGATACAGAGACAGAGACAGACAACACGATACAGAGACAGAGACAGACAGCACGACACAGAGACAGAGACAGACATCACGATAAAGAGACAGAGACAGAGACAGACAGCACGATACAGAGACAGAGACAGACAGCTCGATACAGAGACAGAGACAGACAGCACGACACAGAGACAGAGACAGAGACAGACAGCACGATACAGAGACAGAGACAGAGACAGACAGCACGAAAAAGAGACAGAGACAGAGACAGACAGCTCGATACAGAGACAGAGACAGAGACAGACAGCACGATAAAGAGACAGAGACAGAGACAGACAGCACGATACAGAGACAGAGACAGAGACAGACAGCACGATACAGAGACAGAGACAGAGACAGACAGCACGATACAGAGACAGAGACAGAGACAGACAGCACGATACAGAGACAGACAGCACGATACAGAGACAGAGACAGAGACAGACAGCACGATAAAGAGACAGAGACAGAGACAGACAGCACGATACAGAGACAGAGACAGACAGAACGATAAAGAGACAGAGAAAGAGACAGACAGCATGATAAAGAGACAGAGACAGACAGCACGATACAGAGACAGAGACAGAGACAGAGACAGACAGCACGATAAAGAGACAGAGACAGAGACAGACAGCACGATACAGAGACAGAGACAGAAAAAGACAGCACGATAAAGAGACAGAGACAGACAGCACGATACAGAGACAGAGACAGACAGCACGACACAGAGACAGAGACAGAGACAGACAGCACGATTTTGAGACAGAGACAGAGACAGACAGCACGATAAAGAGACAGAGACAGAGACAGACAGCACGATACAGAAACAGAGACAGACAGCACGATACAGAGACAGAGACAGAGACAGAGAGCACGATACAGAGACAGAGACAGACAGCACGATACAGAGACAGAGACAGACAGCACGACACAGAGACAGACAGCACGATAAAGAGACAGAGACAGAGACAGACAGCATGACACAGAGACAGAGACAGAGACAGACAGCACGACACAGAGACAGAGACAGAGACAGAGACAGACAGCACGATACAGAGACAGAGACAGAGACAGACAGCACGAAAAAGAGACAGAGACAGAGACAGACAGCACGATACAGAGACAGAGACAGAGACAGACAGCACGATACAGAGACAGAGACAGAGACAGACAGCACGATACAGAGACAGAGACAGAGACAGACAGCACGATACAGAGACAGACAGCACGATACAGAGACAGACAGCACGATAAAGAGACAGAGACAGAGACAGACAGCACGACACAGAGACAGAGACAGAGACAGAGACAGACAGCACGATACAGAGACAGAGACAGAGACAGACAGCACGAAAAAGAGACAGAGACAGACAGCTCGATACAGAGACAGAGACAGAGTCAGACAGCACGATAAAGAGACAGAGACAGAGACAGACAGCACGATACAGAGACAGAGACAGAGACAGACAGCACGATACAGAGACAGAGACAGAGACAGACAGCACGATACAGAGACAGACAGCACGATACAGAGACAGAGACAGAGACAGACAGCACGATAAAGAGACAGAGACAGAGACGGACAGCACGATACAGAGACAGAGACAGACAGCACGATAAAGAGACAGAGACAGAGACAGAGACAGACAGCACGATAAAGAGACAGAGACAGACAGCAAGATACAGAGACAGAGACAGAGACAGACAGCACGATAAAGAGACAGAGACAGAGACAGACAGCACGATACAGAGACAGAGACAGACAGCACGACACAGAGACAGAGACAGAGACAGACAGCACGATACAGAGACAGAGACAGAGACAGACAGCACGATAAAGAGACAGAGACAGAGACAGACAGCACGATACAGAGACAGAGACAGAGTCAGACAGCACGATACAGAGACAGAGACAGACAGCACGATAAAGAGACAGAGACAGACAGCACGATACAGAGACAGAGACAGACAGCACGATACAGAGAGAGAGACAGAGACAGACAGCACGATAAAGAGACAGAGACAGAGACAGACAGCACGATACAGAGACACAGACAGAGTCAGACAGCACGATAAAGAGACAGAGACAGAGACAGACAGCACGATACAGAGACAGAGACAGACAGCACGATAAAGAGACAGAGACAGAGACAGAGACAGACAGCACGATAAAGAGACAGAGACAGACAGCACGATAAAGAGACAGAGACAGAGACAGACAGCACGATACAGAGACAGAGACAGAGACAGACAGCACGATACAGAGACAGAGACAGAGACAGACAGCACGATAAAGAGACAGAGACAGAGACAGACAGCACGATACAGAGACAGAGACAGAAACAGACAGCACGATAAAGAGACAGAGACAGAGACAGACAGCACGATACAGAGACAGAGACAGAGACAGACAGCACGATAAAGAGACAGAGACAGAGACAGACAGCACGATACAGAGACAGAGAGAGACAGCACGACACAGAGACAGAGACAGAGACAGAGACAGAAAGCACGATACAGAGACAGAGACAGAGACAGACAGCACGATAAAGAGACAGAGACAGAGACAGACAGTACGATACAGAGACAGAGACAGAGTCAGACAGCACGATAAAGAGACAGAGACAGAGACAGACAGCACGATATAGAGACAGAGACAGACAGAACGATACAGAGACAGAGACAGACAGCACGATAATGAGACAGAGACAGAGACAGACAGCACGATACAGAGACAGAGACAGAGACAGACAGCACGATACAGAGACAGAGACAGAGACAGACAGCACGATACAGAGACAGAGACAGAGACAGACAGCACGATACAGAGACAGACAGCACGATACAGAGACAGACAGCACGATAAAGAGACAGAGACAGAGACAGACAGCATGACACAGAGACAGAGACAGAGACAGACAGCACGACACAGAGACAGAGACAGAGACAGAGACAGACAGCACGATACAGAGACAGAGACAGAGACAGACAGCACGAAAAAGAGACAGAGACAGAGACAGACAGCTCGATACAGAGACAGAGACAGAGTCAGACAGCACGATAAAGAGACAGAGACAGAGAAAGACAGCACGATACAGAGACAGAGACAGAGACAGACAGCACGATACAGAGACAGAGACAGAGACAGACAGCACGATACAGAGACAGAGACAGAGACAGAAAGCACGATACAGAGACAGACAGCACGATACAGAGACAGACAGCACGATAAAGAGACAGAGACAGAGACAGACAGCACGACACAGAGACAGAGACAGAGACAGAGACAGACAGCACGATACAGAGACAGAGACAGAGACAGACAGCACGAAAAAGAGACAGAGACAGACAGCTCGATACAGAGACAGAGACAGAGTCAGACAGCACGATAAAGAGACAGAGACAGAGACAGACAGCACGATACAGAGACAGAGACAGAGACAGACAGCACGATACAGAGACAGAGACAGAGACAGACAGCACGATACAGAGACAGAGACAGAGACAGACAGCACGATACAGAGACAGACAGCACGATACAGAGACAGAGACAGAGACAGACAGCACGATAAAGAGACAGAGACAGAGACGGACAGCACGATACAGAGACAGAGACAGACAGCACGATAAAGAGACAGAGACAGAGACAGACAGCACGATAAAGAGACAGAGACAGACAGCAAGATACAGAGACAGAGACAGAGACAGACAGCACGATAAAGAGACAGAGACAGAGACAGACAGCACGATACAGAGACAGAGACAGACAGCACGACACAGAGACAGAGACAGAGACAGACAGCACGATACAGAGACAGAGACAGAGACAGACAGCACGATAAAGAGACAGAGACAGAGACAGACAGCACGATACAGAGACAGAGACAGAGTCAGACAGCACGATACAGAGACAGAGACAGACAGCACGATAAAGAGACAGAGACAGACAGCACGATACAGAGACAGAGACAGACAGCACGATACAGAGAGAGAGACAGAGACAGACAGCACGATAAAGAGACAGAGACAGAGACAGACAGCACGATACAGAGACACAGACAGAGTCAGACAGCACGATAAAGAGACAGAGACAGAGACAGACAGCACGATACAGAGACAGAGACAGACAGCACGATAAAGAGACAGAGACAGAGACAGAGACAGACAGCACGATAAAGAGACAGAGACAGACAGCACGATAAAGAGACAGAGACAGAGACAGACAGCACGATACAGAGACAGAGACAGAGACAGACAGCACGATACAGAGACAGAGACAGAGACAGACAGCACGATAAAGAGACAGAGACAGAGACAGACAGCACGAGACAGAGACAGAAACAGACAGCACGATAAAGAGACAGAGACAGAGACAGACAGCACGATACAGAGACAGAGACAGAGACAGACAGCACGATAAAGAGACAGAGACAGAGACAGACAGCACGATACAGAGACAGAGAGAGACAGCACGACACAGAGACAGAGACAGAGACAGAGACAGAAAGCACGATACAGAGACAGAGACAGAGACAGACAGCACGATAAAGAGACAGAGACAGAGACAGACAGTACGATACAGAGACAGAGACAGAGTCAGACAGCACGATAAAGAGACAGAGACAGAGACAGACAGCACGATACAGAGACAGAGACAGACAGAACGATACAGAGACAGAGACAGACAGCACGATAATGAGACAGAGACAGAGACAGACAGCACGATACAGAGACAGAGACAGAGACAGACAGCACGATAAAGAGACAGAGACAGAGACAGAGACAGACAGCGCGATTCAGAGACAGAGACAGAGACAGACAGCACGATAAAGAGACAGAGACAGAGACAGACAGCACGATACAGAGACAGAGACAGACAGCACGATACAGAGACAGAGACAGAGACAGACAGCACGATACAGAGGCAGAGACAGAGACAGACAGCACGATACAGAGACAGAGACAGAGACAGACAGCACGATACAGAGACAGAGACAGACAGCACGATACAGAGACAGAGACAGACAGCACGATACAGAGACAGAGACAGAGACAGACAGCACGATACAGAGACAGAGACAGAGACAGACAGCACGATACAGAGACAGAGACAGAGACAGACAGCACGATAAAGAGACAGAGACAGAGACAGACAGCACGATACAGAGACAGAAACAGAAAGCACGATACAGAGATAGAGACAGACAGCACGATACAGAGACAGAGACAGAGACAGACAGCACGATACAGAGACAGAGACAGAGACAGACAGCACGATAAAGAGACAGAGACAGAGACAGACAGCACGATACAGAGACAGAGACAGAGACAGACAGCACGATACAGAGACAGAGACAGAGACAGACAGCACGATACAGAGACAGAGACAGAGACAGACAGCACGATACAGAGACAGAGACAGAGACAGAGACAGACAGCACGATACAGAGACAGAGACAGAGACAGACAGCACGATAAAGAGACAGAGACAGAGACAGACAGCACGGTACAGAGACAGAGACAGACAGCACGATACAGAGACAGAGACAGAGACAGAGAGCACGATACAGAGACAGAGACAGACAGCACGATACAGAGACAGAGACAGACAGCACGACACAGAGACAGAGACAGAGACAGACAGCACAAAAAAGAGACAGAGACAGAGACAGACAGCTCGATACAGAGACAGAGACAGAGACAGACAGCACGATAAAGAGACAGAGACAGAGACAGACAGCACGACACAGAGACAGAGACAGAGACAGAGACAAACAGCACGATACAGAGGCAGAGACAGAGACAGACAGCACGAAAAAGAGACAGAGACAGAGACAGACAGCTCGATACAGAGACAGAGACAGAGACAGACAGCACGATAAAGAGACAGAGACAGAGACAGACAGCACGATACAGAGACAGAGACAGAGACAGACAGCACGATACAGAGACAGAGACAGAGACAGACAGCACGATACAGAGACAGAGACAGAGACAGACAGCACGATACAGAGACAGACAGCACGATACAGAGACAGAGACAGAGACAGACAGCACGATAAAGAGACAGAGACAGAGACGGACAGTACGATACAGAGACAGAGACAGACAGCACGATAAAGAGACAGAGACAGAGACAGACAGCACGATAAAGAGACAGAGACAGACAGCACGATACAGAGACAGAGACAGAGACAGACAGCACGATAAAGAGACAGAGACAGAGACAGACAGCACGATACAGAGACAGAGACAGACAGCACGACACAGAGACAGAGACAGAGACAGACAGCACGATACAGAGACAGAGACAGAGACAGACAGCACGATAAAGAGACAGAGACAGAGACAGACAGCACGATACAGAGACAGAGACAGAGTCAGACAGCACGATAAAGAGACAGAGACAGACAGCACGATACAGAGACAGAGACAGAGACAGACAGCACGATAAAGAGACAGAGACAGAGACAGACAGCACGATACAGAGACAGAGACAGAGACAGACAGCACGATACAGAGACAGAGACAGAGACAGACAGCACGATACAGAGACAGAGACAGAGACAGAGACAGACAGCACGATACAGAGACAGAGACAGAGACAGACAGCACGATAAAGAGACAGAGACAGAGACAGACAGCACGATACAGAGACAGAGACAGACAGAACGATAAAGAGACAGAGACAGAGACAGAGACAGACAGCATGATAAAGAGACAGAGACAGACAGCACGATACAGAGACAGAGACAGAGACAGAGACAGATACAGAGACAGAGACAGAGACAGACAGCACGATAAAGAGACAGAGACAGAGACAGACAGCACGATACAGAGACAGAGACAGACAGCACGACACAGAGACAGAGACAGAGACAGACAGCACGATTTTGAGACAGAGACAGAGACAGACAGCACGATAAAGAGACAGAGACAGAGACAGACAGCACGATACAGAGACAGAGACAGACAGCACGATACAGAGACAGAGACAGAGACAGAGAGCACGATACAGAGACAGAGACAGACAGCACGATACAGAGACAGAGACAGACAGCACGACACAGAGACAGACAGCACGATAAAGAGACAGAGACAGAGACAGACAGCACGACACAGAGACAGAGACAGAGACAGACAGCACGACACAGAGACAGAGACAGAGACAGAGACAGACAGCACGATACAGAGACAGAGACAGAGACAGACAGCACGAAAAAGAGACAGAGACAGAGACAGACAGCTCGATACACAGACAGAGACAGAGTCAGACAGCACGATAAAGAGACAGAGACAGAGAAAGACAGCACGATAGAGAGACAGAGACAGAGACAGACAGCACGATACAGAGACAGAGACAGAGACAGACAGCACGATACAGAGACAGAGACAGAGACAGACAGCACGATACAGAGACAGACAGCACGATACAGAGACAGAGACAGAGACAGACAGAACGATAAAGAGACAGAGACAGAGACAGAGACAGACAGCATGATAAAGAGACAGAGACAGACAGCACGATACAGAGACAGAGACAGAGACAGAGACAGACAGCACGATAAAGAGACAGAGACAGAGACAGACAGCACGATACAGAGACAGAGACAGAAAAAGACAGCACGATAAAGAGACAGAGACAGACAGCACGATACAGAGACAGAGACAGACAGCACGACACAGAGACAGAGACAGAGACAGACAGCACGATTTTGAGACAGAGACAGAGACAGACAGCACGATAAAGAGACAGAGACAGAGACAGACAGCACGATACAGAGACAGAGACAGACAGCACGATACAGAGACAGAGACAGAGACAGAGAGCACGATACAGAGACAGAGACAGACAGCACGATACAGAGACAGAGAGCACGACACAGAGACAGACAGCACGATAAAGAGACAGAGACAGAGACAGACAGCACGACACAGAGACAGAGACAGAGACAGACAGCACGACACAGAGACAGAGACAGAGACAGAGACAGACAGCACGATACAGAGACAGAGACAGAGACAGACAGCACGAAAAAGAGACAGAGACAGAGACAGACAGCTCGATACAGAGACAGAGACAGAGTCAGACAGCACGATAAAGAGACAGAGACAGAGAAAGACAGCACGATACAGAGACAGAGACAGAGACAGACAGCACGATACAGAGACAGAGACAGAGACAGACAGCACGACACAGAGACAGAGACAGAGACAGAGACAGACAGCACGATACAGAGACAGAGACAGAGACAGACAGCACGAAAAAGAGACAGAGACAGACAGCTCGATACAGAGACAGAGACAGAGTCAGACAGCACGATAAAGAGACAGAGACAGAGACAGACAGCACGATACAGAGACAGAGACAGAGACAGACAGCACGATACAGAGACAGAGACAGAGACAGACAGCACGATACAGAGACAGAGACAGAGACAGACAGCACGATACAGAGACAGACAGCACGATACAGAGACAGAGACAGAGACAGACAGCACGATAAAGAGACAGAGACAGAGACGGACAGCACGATACAGAGACAGAGACAGACAGCACGATAAAGAGACAGAGACAGAGACAGAGACAGACAGCACGATAAAGAGACAGAGACAGACAGCACGATACAGAGACAGAGACAGAGACAGACAGCACGATAAAGAGACAGAGACAGAGACAGACAGCACGATACAGAGACAGAGACAGACAGCACGACACAGAGACAGAGACAGAGACAGACAGCACGATACAGAGACAGAGACAGAGACAGACAGCACGATAAAGAGACAGAGACAGAGACAGACAGCACGATACAGAGACAGAGACAGAGTCAGACAGCACGATACAGAGACAGAGACAGACAGCACGATAAAGAGACAGAGACAGACAGCACGATACAGAGACAGAGACAGACAGCACGATACAGAGACAGAGACAGAGACAGAGACAGACAGCACGATACAGAGACAGAGACAGACAGCACGATACAGAGAGAGAGACAGAGACAGACAGCACGATAAAGAGACAGAGACAGAGACAGACAGCACGATACAGAGACACAGACAGAGTCAGACAGCACGATAAAGAGACAGAGACAGAGACAGACAGCACGATACAGAGACAGAGACAGACAGCACGATAAAGAGACAGAGACAGAGACAGAGACAGACAGCACGATAAAGAGACAGAGACAGACAGCACGATAAAGAGACAGAGACAGAGACAGACAGCACGATACAGAGACAGAGACAGAGACAGACAGCACGATACAGAGACAGAGACAGAGACAGACAGCACGATAAAGAGACAGAGACAGAGACAGACAGCACGATACAGAGACAGAGACAGAAACAGACAGCACGATAAAGAGACAGAGACAGAGACAGACAGCACGATACAGAGACAGAGACAGAGACAGACAGCACGATAAAGAGACAGAGACAGAGACAGACAGCACGATACAGAGACAGAGAGAGACAGCACGACACAGAGACAGAGACAGAGACAGAGACAGAAAGCACGATACAGAGACAGAGACAGAGACAGACAGCACGATAAAGAGACAGAGACAGAGACAGACAGTACGATACAGAGACAGAGACAGAGTCAGACAGCACGATAAAGAGACAGAGACAGAGACAGACAGCACGATACAGAGACAGAGACAGACAGAACGATACAGAGACAGAGACAGACAGCACGATAATGAGACAGAGACAGAGACAGACAGCACGATACAGAGACAGAGACAGAGACAGACAGCACGATAAAGAGACAGAGACAGAGACAGAGACAGACAGCGCGATTCAGAGACAGAGACAGAGACAGACAGCACGATAAAGAGACAGAGACAGAGACAGACAGCACGATACAGAGACAGAGACAGACAGCACGATACAGAGACAGAGACAGAGACAGACAGCACGATACAGAGGCAGAGACAGAGACAGACAGCACGATACAGAGACAGAGACAGAGACAGACAGCACGATACAGAGACAGAGACAGACAGCACGATACAGAGACAGAGACAGACAGCACCATACAGAGACAGAGACAGAGACAGACAGCACGATACAGAGACAGAGACAGAGACAGACAGCACGATACAGAGACAGAGACAGAGACAGACAGCACGATAAAGAGACAGAGACAGAGACAGACAGCACGATACAGAGACAGAAACAGAAAGCACGATACAGAGATAGAGACAGACAGCACGATACAGAGACAGAGACAGAGACAGACAGCACGATACAGAGACAGAGACAGAGACAGACAGCACGATAAAGAGACAGAGACAGACAGCACGATACAGAGACAGAGACAGAGACAGACAGCACGATACAGAGACAGAGACAGAGACAGACAGCACGATACAGAGACAGAGACAGAGACAGACAGCACGATACAGAGACAGAGACAGAGACAGAGACAGACAGCACGATACAGAGACAGAGACAGAGACAGACAGCACGATAAAGAGACAGAGACAGAGACAGACAGCACGGTACAGAGACAGAGACAGACAGCACGATACAGAGACAGAGACAGAGACAGAGAGCACGATGCAGAGACAGAGACAGACAGCACGATACAGAGACAGAGACAGACAGCACGACACAGAGACAGACAGCACGATAAAGAGACAGAGACAGAGACAGACAGCACGACACAGAGACAGAGACAGAGACAGAGACAAACAGCACGATACAGAGACAGAGACAGAGACAGACAGCACGAAAAAGAGACAGAGACAGAGAGAGACAGCACGATACAGAGACAGAGACAGAGACAGACAGCACGATATAGAGACAGAGACAGACAGCTCGATACAGAGACAGAGACAGAGACAGACAGCACGATAAAGAGACAGAGACAGAGACAGACAGCACGAAACAGAGACAGAGACAGAGACAGACAGCACGATACAGAGACAGAGACAGAGACAGACAGCACGATACAGAGACAGAGACAGAGACAGACAGCACGATACAGAGACAGACAGCACGATACAGAGACAGAGACAGAGACAGCCAGCACGATAAAGAGACAGAGACAGAGACGGACAGTACGATACAGAGACAGAGACAGACAGCACGATAAAGAGACAGAGACAGACAGCACGATAAAGAGACAGAGACAGACAGCACGATACAGAGACAGAGACAGAGACAGACAGCACGATAAAGAGACAGAGACAGACAGCACGATACAGAGACAGAGACAGACAGCACGACACAGAGACAGAGACAGAGACAGACAGCACGATACAGAGACAGAGACAGAGACAGACAGCACGATAAAGAGACAGAGACAGAGACAGACAGCACGATACAGAGACAGAGACAGAGTCAGACAGCACGATAAAGAGACAGAGACAGAGACAGACAGCACGATACAGAGACAGAGACAGAGACAGACAGCACGATAAAGAGACAGAGACAGACAGCACGATACAGAGACAGAGACAGACAGCACGATACAGAGAGAGAGACAGAGACAGACAGCACGATAAAGAGACAGAGACAGAGACAGACAGCACGATACAGAGACACAGACAGAGTCAGACAGCACGATAAAGAGACAGAGACAGAGACAGACAGCACGATACAGAGACAGAGACAGACAGCACGATAAAGAGACAGAGACAGAGACAGACAGCACGATAAAGAGACAGAGACAGACAGCACGATACAGAGACAGAGACAGACAGCACGATAAAGAGACAGAGACAGAGACAGACAGCACGATACAGAGACAGAGACAGAAACAGACAGCACGATAAAGAGACAGAGACAGAGACAGACAGCACGATACAGAGACAGAGAGAGACAGCACGACACAGAGACAGAGACAGAGACAGAGACAGAAAGCACGATACAGAGACAGAGACAGAGACAGACAGCACGATAAAGAGACAGAGACAGAGACAGACAGTACGATACAGAGACAGAGACAGAGTCAGACAGCACGATAAAGAGACAGAGACAGAGACAGACAGCACGATACAGAGACAGAGACAGAGACAGACAGAACGATACAGAGACAGAGACAGACAGCACAATAATGAGACAGAGACAGAGACAGACAGCACGATACAGAGACAGAGACAGAGACAGACAGCACGATAAAGAGACAGAGACAGAGACAGAGACAGACAGCGCGATTCAGAGACAGAGACAGAGACAGACAGCACGATAAAGAGACAGAGACAGAGACAGACAGCACGATACAGAGACAGAGACAGAGACAGACAGCACGATACAGAGGCAGAGACAGAGACAGACAGCACGATACAGAGACAGAGACAGAGACAGACAGCACGATACAGAGACAGAGACAGACAGCATGATACAGAGACAGAGACAGACAGCACGATACAGAGACAGAGACAGAGACAGACAGCACGATACAGAGACAGAGACAGAGACAGACAGCACGATACAGAGACAGAGACAGAGACAGACAGCACGATAAAGAGACAGAGACAGAGACAGACAGCACGATACAGAGACAGAAACAGAAAGCACGATACAGAGACAGAGACAGACAGCACGATACAGAGACAGAGACAGAGACAGACAGCACGATACAGAGACAGAGACAGAGACAGACAACACGATAAAGAGACAGAGACAGAGACAGACAGCACGATAAAGAGACAGAGACAGAGTCAGACAGCACGATAAAGAGACAGAGACAGACAGCACGATACAGAGACAGAGACAGAGACAGACAGCACGATAAAGAGACAGAGACAGAGACAGACAGCACGATACAGAGACAGAGAGAGAGACAGACAGCACGATAAAGAGACAGAGACAGAGACAGACAGCACGATACAGAGACAGAGACAGAGACAGACAGCACGATACAGAGACAGTGACAGAGACAGACAGCACGATAAAGAGACAGAGACAGAGACAGACAGCACGATACAGAGACAGAGACAGAGACAGACAGCACGATAAAGAGACAGAGACAGACAGCACGATACAGAGACAGAGACAGAGACAGACAGCACGATACAGAGACAGAGACAGAGACAGACAGCACGATACAGAGACAGAGGCAGAGACAGAGACAGACAGCGCGATAAAGAGACAGAGACAGACAGCACAATACAGAGACAGAGACAGAGACAGACTGCACGATAAAGAGACAGAGACAGAGACAGACAGCACGACACAGAGACAGAGACAGAGACAGAGACAGACAGCACGATACAGAGACAGAGACAGAGACAGACAGCACGATAAAGAGACAGAGACAGACAGCACGATACAGAGACAGAGACAGAGACAGACAGCACGATAAAGAGACAGAGACAGAGACAGACAGCACGATAAAGAGACAGAGACAGACAGCACGATACAGAGACAGAGACAGAGACAGACAGCACGATACAGAGACAGAGACAGAGACAGACAGCACGATACAGAGACAGAGGCAGAGACAGAGACAGACAGCGCGATAAAGAGACAGAGACAGACAGCACAATACAGAGACAGAGACAGAGACAGACTGCACGATAAAGAGACAGAGACAGAGACAGACAGCACGACACAGAGACAGACAGCACGATAAAGAGACAGAGACAGAGACAGACAGCACGATACAGAGACAGAGACAGGCAGCACGATACAGAGACAGAGACAGACAGCACGACACAGAGACAGAGACAGAGACATGGACAGACAGCACGATACAGAGACAGAGACAGAGACAGACAGCACGAAAAAGAGACAGAGACAGAGACAGACAGCTCGATACAGAGACAGAGACAGAGACAGACAGCACGATAAAGAGACAGAGACAGAGACAGACAGCACGATACAGAGACAGAGACAGACAGCACGATACAGAGACAGAGACAGAGACAGACAGCACGATACAGAGACAGAGACAGCCAGCACGATACAGAGACAGACAGCACGATACAGAGACAGAGACAGAGACAGACAGCACGATAAAGAGACAGAGACAGAGACGGACAGCACGATACAGAGACAGAGACAGACAGCACGATAAAGAGACAGAGACAGAGACAGAGACAGACAGCACGATAAAGAGACAGAGACAGACAGCACGATACAGAGACAGAGACAGAGACAGAGACAGACAGCACGATAAAGAGACAGAGACAGAGACAGAGAGCACGATACAGAGACAGAGACAGAAACAGACAGCACGATAAAGAGACAGAGACAGAGACAGACAGTACGATACAGAGACAGAGACAGACAGCACGACACAGAGACAGAGACAGAGACAGACAGCACGATACAGAGACAGAGACAGAGACAGACAGCACGATAAAGAGACAGAGACAGAGACAGACAGCACGATACAGAGACAGAGACAGACAGCACGATACAGAGACAGAGACAGAGACAGAGAGCACGATACAGAGACAGAGACAGACAGCACGATACAGAGACAGAGACAGACAGCACGACACAGAGACAGAGACAGACAGCACGATAAAGAGACAGAGACAGAGACAGACAGCACGATACAGAGACAGAGACAGACAGCACGATACAGAGACAGAGACAGACAGCACGACACAGAGACAGAGACAGAGACAGAGACAGACAGCACGATACAGAGACAGAGACAGAGACAGACAGCACGAAAAAGAGACAGAGACAGAGACAGACAGCTCGATACAGAGACAGAGACAGAGACAGACAGCACGATAAAGAGACAGAGACAGAGACAGACAGCACGATACAGAGACAGAGACAGAGACAGACAGCACGATAAAGAGACAGAGACAGAGACAGACAGCACGATACAGAGACAGAGACAGAGACAGAAACAGACAGCACGATAAAGAGACAGAGACAGAGACAGACAGCACGATACAGAGACAGAGACAGACAGCACGACACAGAGACAGAGACAGAGACAGACAGCACAATACAGAGACAGAGACAGAGACAGACAGCACGATAAAGAGACAGAGACAGAGACAGACAGCACGATACAGAGACAGAGACAGACAGCACGATACAGAGACAGAGACAGAGACAGAGAGCACGATACAGAGACAGAGACAGACAGCACGATACAGAGACAGAGACAGACAGCACGACACAGAGACAGACAGCACGATAAAGAGACAGAGACAGAGACAGACAGCACGACACAGAGACAGAGACAGAGACAGAGACAGACAGCACGATACAGAGACAGAGACAGAGACAGACAGCACGAAAAAGAGACAGAGACAGAGACAGACAGCTCGATACAGAGACAGAGACAGAGACAGACAGCACGATAAAGAGACAGAGACAGAGACAGACAGCACGATACAGAGACAGAGACAGAGACAGACAGCACGATACAGAGACAGAGACAGAGACAGACAGCACGATACAGAGACAGAGACAGAGACAGACAGCACGATACAGAGACAGACAGCACGATACAGAGACAGAGACAGAGACAGACAGCACGATAAAGAGACAGAGACAGAGACGGACAGCACGATACAGAGACAGAGACAGAAAGCACGATAAAGAGACAGAGACAGAGACAGAGACAGACAGCACGATAAAGAGACAGAGACAGACAGCACGATACAGAGACAGAGACAGAGACAGACAGCACGATAAAGAGACAGAGACAGAGACAGACAGCACGATACAGAGACAGAGACAGACAGCACGACACAGAGACAGAGACAGAGACAGACAGCACGATACAGAGACAGAGACAGAGACAGACAGCACGATAAAGAGACAGAGACAGAGACAGACAGCACGATAAAGAGACAGAGACAGACAGCACGATACAGATACAGAGACAGAGACTGACAGCACGATACAGAGACAGAGACAGAGACAGACAGCACGATAAAGAGACAGAGACAGAGGCAGACAGCACGATAAAGAGACAGAGACAGACAGCACGATACAGAGACAGAGACAGAGACAGACAGCACGATACAGAGACAGAGACAGAGACAGACAGCACGATACAGAGACATAGGCAGAGACAGAGACAGACAGCGCGATAAACAGACAGAGACAGACAGCACAATACAGAGACAGAGACAGAGACAGACTGCACGATAAAGAGACAGAGACAGAGACAGACAGCACGACACAGAGACAGACAGCACGATACAGAGACAGAGACAGAGACAGACAGCACGATAAAGAGACAGAGACAGAGACAGACAGCACGATACAGAGACAGAAACAGAAAGCACGATACAGAGACAGAGACAGACAGCACGATACAGAGACAGAGACAGAGACAGACAGCACGATACAGAGACAGAGACAGAGACAGGCAACACGATAAAGAGACAGAGACAGAGACAGACAGCTCGATACAGAGACAGAGACAGAGACAGACAGCACGATAAAGAGACAGAGACAGAGACAGACAGCACGATACAGAGACAGAGACAGACAGCACGATACAGAGACAGAGACAGAGACAGACAGCACGATACAGAGACAGAGACAGCCAGCACGATACAGAGACAGACAGCACGATACAGAGACAGAGACAGAGACAGACAGCACGATAAAGAGACAGAGACAGAGACGGACAGCACGATACAGAGACAGAGACAGACAGCACGATAAAGAGACAGAGACAGAGACAGAGACAGACAGCACGATAAAGAGACAGAGACAGACAGCACGATACAGAGACAGAGACAGAGACAGAGACAGACAGCACGATAAAGAGACAGAGACAGAGACAGAGAGCACGATACAGAGACAGAGACAGAAACAGACAGCACGATAAAGAGACAGAGACAGAGACAGACAGTACGATACAGAGACAGAGACAGACAGCACGACACAGAGACAGAGACAGAGACAGACAGCACGATACAGAGACAGAGACAGAGACAGACAGCACGATAAAGAGACAGAGACAGAGACAGACAGCACGATACAGAGACAGAGACAGACAGCACGATACAGAGACAGAGACAGAGACAGAGAGCACGATACAGAGACAGAGACAGACAGCACGATACAGAGACAGAGACAGACAGCACGACACAGAGACAGAGACAGACAGCACGATAAAGAGACAGAGACAGAGACAGACAGCACGATACAGAGACAGAGACAGACAGCACGATACAGAGACAGAGACAGACAGCACGACACAGAGACAGAGACAGAGACAGAGACAGACAGCACGATACAGAGACAGAGACAGAGACAGACAGCACGAAAAAGAGACAGAGACAGAGACAGACAGCTCGATACAGAGACAGAGACAGAGACAGACAGCACGATAAAGAGACAGAGACAGAGACAGACAGCACGATACAGAGACAGAGACAGAGACAGACAGCACGATAAAGAGACAGAGACAGAGACAGACAGCACGATACAGAGACAGAGACAGAGACAGAAACAGACAGCACGATAAAGAGACAGAGACAGAGACAGACAGCACGATACAGAGACAGAGACAGACAGCACGACACAGAGACAGAGACAGAGACAGACAGCACAATACAGAGACAGAGACAGAGACAGACAGCACGATAAAGAGACAGAGACAGAGACAGACAGCACGATACAGAGACAGAGACAGACAGCACGATACAGAGACAGAGACAGAGACAGAGAGCACGATACAGAGACAGAGACAGACAGCACGATACAGAGACAGAGACAGACAGCACGACACAGAGACAGACAGCACGATAAAGAGACAGAGACAGAGACAGACAGCACGACACAGAGACAGAGACAGAGACAGAGACAGACAGCACGATACAGAGACAGAGACAGAGACAGACAGCACGAAAAAGAGACAGAGACAGAGACAGACAGCTCGATACAGAGACAGAGACAGAGACAGACAGCACGATAAAGAGACAGAGACAGAGACAGACAGCACGATACAGAGACAGAGACAGAGACAGACAGCACGATACAGAGACAGAGACAGAGACAGACAGCACGATACAGAGACAGAGACAGAGACAGACAGCACGATACAGAGACAGACAGCACGATACAGAGACAGAGACAGAGACAGACAGCACGATAAAGAGACAGAGACAGAGACGGACAGCACGATACAGAGACAGAGACAGAAAGCACGATAAAGAGACAGAGACAGAGACAGAGACAGACAGCACGATAAAGAGACAGAGACAGACAGCACGATACAGAGACAGAGACAGAGACAGACAGCACGATAAAGAGACAGAGACAGAGACAGACAGCACGATACAGAGACAGAGACAGACAGCACGACACAGAGACAGAGACAGAGACAGACAGCACGATACAGAGACAGAGACAGAGACAGACAGCACGATAAAGAGACAGAGACAGAGACAGACAGCACGATAAAGAGACAGAGACAGACAGCACGATACAGATACAGAGACAGAGACTGACAGCACGATACAGAGACAGAGACAGAGACAGACAGCACGATAAAGAGACAGAGACAGAGGCAGACAGCACGATAAAGAGACAGAGACAGACAGCACGATACAGAGACAGAGACAGAGACAGACAGCACGATACAGAGACAGAGACAGAGACAGACAGCACGATACAGAGACATAGGCAGAGACAGAGACAGACAGCGCGATAAACAGACAGAGACAGACAGCACAATACAGAGACAGAGACAGAGACAGACTGCACGATAAAGAGACAGAGACAGAGACAGACAGCACGACACAGAGACAGACAGCACGATACAGAGACAGAGACAGAGACAGACAGCACGATAAAGAGACAGAGACAGAGACAGACAGCACGATACAGAGACAGAAACAGAAAGCACGATACAGAGACAGAGACAGACAGCACGATACAGAGACAGAGACAGAGACAGACAGCACGATACAGAGACAGAGACAGAGACAGGCAACACGATAAAGAGACAGAGACAGAGACAGACAGCACGATAAAGAGACAGAGACAGAGTCAGACAGCACGATAAAGAGACAGAGACAGACAGCACGATACAGAGACAGAGACAGAGACAGACAGCACGATAAAGAGACAGAGACAGAGACAGACAGCACGATACAGAGACAGAGACAGAGACAGACAGCACGATAAAGAGACAGAGACAGAGACAGACAGCACGATACAGAGACAGAGAGAGAGACAGACAGCACGATAAAGAGACAGAGACAGAGACAGACAGCACGATACAGAGACAGAGACAGAGACAGACAGCACGATACAGAGACAGAGACAGAGACAGACAGCACGATAAGGAGACAGAGACAGAGACAGACAGCACGATACAGAGACAGAGACAGAGACAGACAGCACGATAAAGAGACAGAGACAGACAGCACGATACAGAGACAGAGACAGAGACAGACAGCACGATACAGAGACAGAGACAGAGACAGACAGCACGATAAAGAGACAGAGACAGAGACAGACAGCACGATAAAGAGACAGAGACAGACAGCACGATACAGAGACAGAGACAGAGACAGACAGCACGATACAGAGACAGAGACAGAGACAGACAGCACGATACAGAGACAGAGGCAGAGACAGAGACAGACAGCGCGAGAAAGAGACAGAGACAGACAGCACAATACAGAGACAGAGACAGAGACAGACTGCACGATAAAGAGACAGAGACAGAGACAGACAGCACGACACAGAGACAGACAGCACGATAAAGAGACAGAGACAGACAGCACGATACAGAGACAGAGACAGACAGCACGATACAGAGACAGAGACAGACAGCACGACACAGAGACAGAGACAGAGACTGAGACAGACAGCACGAAAAAGAGACAGAGACAGAGACAGACAGCTCGATACAGAGACAGAGACAGAGACAGACAGCACGATAAAGAGACAGAGACAGAGACAGACAGCACGATACAGAGACAGAGACAGAGACAGACAGCACGATACAGAGACAGAGACAGAGACAGACAGCACGATACAGAGACAGAGACAGACAGCACGATACAGAGACAGACAGCACGATACTGAGACAGAGACAGAGACAGACAGCACGATAAAGAGACAGAGACAGAGACGGACAGCACGATACAGAGACAGAGACAGACAGCACGATAAAGAGACAGAGACAGAGACAGACAGCACGATAAAGAGACAGAGACAGACAGCACGATACAGAGACAGAGACAGAGACAGAGACAGACAGCACGATAAAGAGACAGAGACAGAGACAGACAGCACGATACAGAGACAGAGACAGAAACAGACAGCACGATAAAGAGACAGAGACAGAGACAGACAGCACGATACAGAGACAGAGACAGACAGCACGACACAGAGACAGAGACAGAGACAGACAGCACGATACAGAGACAGAGACAGAGACAGACAGCACGATAAAGAGACAGAGACAGAGACAGACAGCACGATACAGAGACAGAGACAGACAGCACGATACAGAGACAGAGACAGAGACAGAGAGCACGATACAGAGACAGAGACAGACAGCACGATACAGAGACAGAGACAGACAGCACGACACAGAGACAGAGACAGACAGCACGATAAAGAGACAGAGACAGAGACAGACAGCACGATACAGAGACAGAGACAGACAGCACGATACAGAGACAGAGACAGACAGCACGACACAGAGACAGAGACAGAGACAGAGACAGACAGCACGATACAGAGACAGAGACAGAGACAGACAGCACGAAAAAGAGACAGAGACAGAGACAGGCAGCTCGATACAGAGACAGAGACAGAGACAGACAGCACGATAAAGAGACAGAGACAGAGACAGACAGCACGATACAGAGACAGAGACAGAGACAGACAGCACGATACAGAGACAGAGACAGAGACAGACAGCACGATACAGAGACAGAGACAGAGACAGACAGCACGATACAGAGACAGACAGCACGATACAGAGACAGAGACAGAGACAGACAGCACGATAAAGAGACAGAGACAGAGACAGACAGCACGATACAGAGACAGAGACAGACAGCACGATAAAGAGACAGAGACAGAGACAGAGACAGACAGCACGATAAAGACACAGAGACAGACAGCACGATACAGAGACAGAGACAGAGACAGAGACAGACAGCACGATAAAGAGACAGAGACAGAGACAGACAGCACGATACAGAGACAGAGACAGAGACAGAAACAGACAGCACGATAAAGAGACAGAGACAGAGACAGACAGCACGATACAGAGACAGAGACAGACAGCACGACACAGAGACAGAGACAGAGACAGACAGCACAATACAGAGACAGAGACAGAGACAGACAGCACGATAAAGAGACAGAGACAGAGACAGACAGCACGATACAGAGACAGAGACAGACAGCACGATACAGAGACAGAGACAGAGACAGAGAGCACGATACAGAGACAGAGACAGACAGCACGATACAGAGACAGAGACAGACAGCACGACACAGAGACAGACAGCACGATAAAGAGACAGAGACAGAGACAGACAGCACGACACAGAGACAGAGACAGAGACAGAGACAGACAGCACGATACAGAGACAGAGACAGAGACAGACAGCACGAAAAAGAGACAGAGACAGAGACAGACAGCTCGATACAGAGACAGAGACAGACAGCACGATAAAGAGACAGAGACAGAGACAGACAGCACGATACAGAGACAGAGACAGAGACAGACAGCACGATACAGAGACAGAGACAGAGACAGACAAAACGATACAGAGACAGAGACAGAGACAGACAGCACGATACAGAGACAGACAGCACGATACAGAGACAGAGACAGAGACAGACAGCACGATAAAGAGACAGAGACAGAGACGGACAGCACGATACAGAGACAGAGACAGAGACAGACAGCACGATACAGAGACAGAGACAGAAAGCACGATAAAGAGACAGAGACAGAGACAGAGACAGACAGCACGATAAAGAGACAGAGACAGACAGCACGATACAGAGACAGAGACAGAGACAGACAGCACGATAAAGAGACAGAGACAGAGACAGACAGCACGATACAGAGACAGAGACAGACAGCACGACACAGAGACAGAGACAGAGACAGACAGCACGATACAGAGACAGAGACAGAGACAGACAGCACGATAAAGAGACAGAGACAGAGACAGACAGCACGATAAAGAGACAGAGACAGACAGCACGATACAGAGACAGAGACAGAGACAGACAGCACGATACAGAGACAGAGACAGAGACAGACAGCACGATAAAGAGACAGAGACAGAGACAGACAGCACGATAATTGGACAGAGACAGACAGCACGATACAGAGACAGAGACAGAGACAGACAGCACGATACAGAGACAGAGACAGAGACAGACAGCACGATACAGAGACAGAGGCAGAGACAGAGACAGACAGCGCGATAAACAGACAGAGACAGACAGCACAATACAGAGACAGAGACAGAGACAGACTGCACGATAAATAGACAGAGACAGAGACAGACAGCACGACACAGAGACAGACAGCACGATAAAGAGACAGAGACAGACAGCACGATACAGAGACATAGACAGACAGCACGACACAGAGACAGAGACAGAGACAGAGACAGACAGCACGATACAGAGACAGAGACAGAGACAGACAGCACGAAAAAGAGAGAGAGACAGAGACAGACAGCTCGATACAGAGACAGAGACAGAGACAGACAGCACGATAAAGAGACAGAGACAGAGACAGACAGCACGATACAGAGACAGAGACAGAGACAGACAGCACGATACAGAGACAGAGACAGAGACAGACAGCACGATACAGAGACAGAGACAGACAGCACGATACAGAGACAGACAGCACGATACAGAGACAGAGACAGAGACAGACAGCACGATAAAGAGACAGAGACAGAGACGGACAGCACGATACAGAGACAGAGACAGACAGCACGATAAAGAGACAGAGACAGAGACAGAGACAGACAGCACGATAAAGAGACAGAGACAGACAGCACGATACAGAGACAGAGACAGAGACAGACAGCACGATAAAGAGACAGAGACAGACAGCACGATACAGAGACAGAGACAGACAGCGCGACACAGAGACAGAGACAGAGACAGACAGCACGATACAGAGACAGAGACAGAGACAGACAGCACGATAAAGAGACAGATACAGAGACAGACAGCACGATACAGAGACAGAGACAGACAGCACGATACAGAGACAGAGACAGAGACAGAGAGCACGATACAGAGACAGAGACAGACAGCACGATACAGAGACAGAGACAGACAGCACGACACAGAGACAGAGACAGACAGCACGATAAAGAGACAGAGACAGAGACAGACAGCACGATACAGAGACAGAGACAGACAGCACGATACAGAGACAGAGACAGACAGCACGACACAGAGACAGAGACAGAGACAGAGACAGACAGCACGATACAGAGACAGAGACAGAGACAGACAGCACGAAAAAGAGACAGAGACAGACAGCACGACACAGAGACAGAGACAGAGACAGACAGCACGATAAAGAGACAGAGACAGAGACAGACAGCACGATACAGAGACAGAGACAGAGACAGACAGCACGATACAGAGACAGAGACAGAGACAGACAGCACGATACAGAGACAGAGACAGAGACAGACAGCACGATACAGAGACAGACAGCACGATACAGAGACAGAGACAGAGACAGACAGCACGATAAAGAGACAGAGACAGAGACAGACAGCACGATACAGAGACAGAGACAGACAGCACGATAAAGAGACAGAGACAGAGACAGAGACAGACAGCACGATAAAGACACAGAGACAGACAGCACGATACAGAGACAGAGACAGAGACAGACAGCACGATAAAGAGACAGAGACAGAGACAGACAGCACGATACAGAGACAGAGACAGAGACAGAAACAGACAGCACGATAAAGAGACAGAGACAGAGACAGACAGCACGATACAGAGACAGAGACAGACAGCACGACACAGAGACAGAGACAGAGACAGACAGCACAATACAGAGACAGAGACAGAGACACACAGCACGATAAAGAGACAGAGACAGAGACAGACAGCACGATACAGAGACAGAGACAGACAGCACGATACAGAGACAGAGACAGAGACAGAGAGCACGATACAGAGACAGAGACAGACAGCACGATACAGAGACAGAGACAGACAGCACGACACAGAGACAGACAGCACGATAAAGAGACAGAGACAGACAGCACGACACAGAGACAGAGACAGAGACAGAGACAGACAGCACGATACAGAGACAGAGACAGAGACAGACAGCACGAAAAAGAGACAGAGCCAGAGACAGACAGCTCGATACAGAGACAGAGACAGAGACAGACAGCACGATAAAGAGACAGAGACAGAGACAGACAGCACGATACAGAGACAGAGACAGAGACAGACAGCACGATACAGAGACAGAGACAGAGACAGACAGCACGATACAGAGACAGAGACAGAGACAGACAGCACGATACAGAGACAGACAGCACGATACAGAGACAGAGACAGAGACAGACAGCACGATAAAGAGACAGACAGAGACGGACAGCACGATACAGAGACAGAGACAGACAGCACGATAAAGAGACAGAGACAGAGACAGAGACAGACAGCACGATAAAGAGACAGAGACAGACAGCACGATACAGAGACAGAGACAGAGACAGACAGCACGATAAAGAGACAGAGACAGAGACAGACAGCACGATACAGAGACAGAGACAGACAGCACGACACAGAGACAGAGACAGAGACAGACAGCACGATACAGAGACAGAGACAGAGACAGACAGCACGATAAAGAGACAGAGACAGAGACAGACAGCACGATACAGAGACAGAGACAGAGTCAGACAGCACGATACAGAGACAGAGACAGAGACAGACAGCACGATAAAGAGACAGAGACAGACAGCACGATACAGAGACAGAGGCAGACAGCACGATACAGAGAGAGAGACAGAGACAGACAGCACGATAAAGAGACAGAGACAGAGACAGACAGCACGATACAGAGACACAGACAGAGTCAGACAGCACGATAAAGAGACAGAGACAGAGACAGACAGCACGATACAGAGACAGAGACAGACAGCACGATAAAGAGACAGAGACAGACAGCACGATACAGAGACAGAGACAGAGACAGACAGCACGATAAAGAGACAGAGACAGAGACAGACAGCACGATACAGAGACAGAGACAGAAACAGACAGCACGATAAAGAGACAGAGACAGAGACAGACAGCACGATACAGAGACAGAGAGAGACAGCACGACACAGAGACAGAGACAGAGACAGAAAGCACGATACAGAGACAGAGACAGAGACAGACAGCACGATAAAGAGACAGAGACAGAGACAGACAGTACGATACAGAGACAGAGACAGAGTCAGACAGCACGATAAAGAGACAGAGACAGAGACAGACAGCACGATACAGAGACAGAGACAGAGACAGACAGAACGATACCGAGACAGAGACAGACAGCACGATAATGAGACAGAGACAGAGACAGACAGCACGATACAGAGACAGAGACAGAGACAGACAGCACGATAAAGAGACAGAGACAGAGACAGAGACAGACAGCGCGATTCAGAGACAGAGACAGAGACAGACAGCACGATAAAGAGACAGAGACAGAGACAGACAGCACGATACAGAGACAGAGACAGACAGCACGATACAGAGACAGAGACAGAGACAGACAGCACGATACAGAGGCAGAGACAGAGACAGACAGCACGATACAGAGACAGAGACAGAGACAGACAGCACGATACAGAGACAGAGACAGACAGCACGATACAGAGACAGAGACAGACAGCACGATACAGAGACAGAGACAGAGACAGACAGCACGATACAGAGACAGAGACAGAGACAGACAGCACGATACAGAGACAGAGACAGAGACAGACAGCACGATAAAGAGACAGAGACAGAGACAGACAGCACGATACAGAGACAGAAACAGAAAGCACGATACAGAGACAGAGACAGACAGCACCATACAGAGACAGAGACAGAGACAGACAGCACGATACAGAGACAGAGACAGAGACAGACAACACGATAAAGAGACAGAGACAGAGACAGACAGCACGATAAAGAGACAGAGACAGAGACAGACAGCACGAAAAAGAGACAGAGACAGACAGCTCGATACAGAGACAGAGACAGAGACAGACAGCACGATACAGAGACAGAGACAGAGACAGACAGCACGATACAGAGACAGAGACAGAGACAGACAGCACGATACAGAGACAGAGACAGACAGCACGATACAGAGACAGACAGCACGATACAGAGACAGAGACAGAGACAGACAGCACGATAAAGAGACAGAGACAGAGACGGACAGCACGATACAGAGACAGAGACAGACAGCACGATAAAGAGACAGAGACAGAGACAGAGACAGACAGCACGATAAAGAGACAGAGACAGACAGCACGATACAGAGACAGAGACAGAGACAGACAGCACGATAAAGAGACAGAGACAGAGACAGACAGCACGATACAGAGACAGAGACAGAAACAGACAGCACGATAAAGATACAGAGACAGAGACAGACAGCACGATACAGAGACAGAGACAGACAGCACGACACAGAGACAGAGACAGAGACAGACAGCACGATACAGAGACAGAGACAGAGACAGACAGCACGATAAAGAGACAGATACAGAGACAGACAGCACGATACAGAGACAGAGACAGACAGCACGATACAGAGACAGAGACAGAGACAGAGAGCACGATACAGAGACAGAGACAGACAGCACGATACAGAGACAGAGACAGACAACACGACACAGAGACAGAGACAGACAGCACGATAAAGAGACAGAGACAGAGACAGACAGCACGATACAGAGACAGAGACAGACAGCACGATACAGAGACAGAGACAGACAGCACGACACAGAGACAGAGACAGAGACAGAGACAGACAGCACGATACAGAGACAGAGACAGAGACAGACAGCACGAAAAAGAGACAGAGACAGAGACAGACAGCTCGATACAGAGACAGAGACAGAGACAGACAGCACGATAAAGAGACAGAGACAGAGACAGACAGCACGATACAGAGACAGAGACAGAGACGGACAGCACGATACAGAGACAGAGACAGAGACAGACAGCACGATACAGAGACAGAGACAGACAGCACGATACAGAGACAGACAGCACGATACAGAGACAGAGACAGAGACAGACAGCACGATAAAGAGACAGAGACAGAGACAGACAGCACGATACAGAGACAGAGACAGACAGCACGATACAGAGACAGAGACAGAGACAGACAGCACGATAAAGAGACAGACAGAGACGGACAGCACGATACAGAGACAGAGACAGACAGCACGATAAAGAGACAGAGACAGAGACAGAGACAGACAGCACGATAAAGAGACAGAGACAGACAGCACGATACAGAGACAGAGACAGAGACAGACAGCACGATACAGAGACAGAGACAGACAGCACGATAAAGAGACAGAGACAGAGACAGACAGCACGATACAGAGACAGAGACAGAGACAGACAGCACGATAAAGAGACAGAGACAGAGACAGACAGCACGATACAGAGACAGAGACAGACAGCACGACACAGAGACAGAGACAGAGACAGACAGCACGATACAGAGACAGAGACAGAGACAGACAGCACGATAAAGAGACAGAGACAGAGACAGACAGCACGATACAGAGACAGAGACAGAGTCAGACAGCACGATACAGAGACAGAGACAGAGACAGACAGCACGATAAAGAGACAGAGACAGACAGCACGATACAGAGACAGAGGCAGACAGCACGATACAGAGAGAGAGACAGAGACAGACAGCACGATAAAGAGACAGAGACAGAGACAGACAGCACGATACAGAGACACAGACAGAGTCAGACAGCACGATAAAGAGACAGAGACAGAGACAGACAGCACGATACAGAGACAGAGACAGACAGCACGATAAAGAGACAGAGACAGACAGCACGATACAGAGACAGAGGCAGAGACAGACAGCACGATAAAGAGACAGAGACAGAGACAGACAGCACGATACAGAGACAGAGACAGAAACAGACAGCACGATAAAGAGACAGAGACAGAGACAGACAGCACGATACAGAGACAGAGAGAGACAGCACGACACAGAGACAGAGACAGAGACAGAAAGCACGATACAGAGACAGAGACAGAGACAGACAGCACGATAAAGAGACAGAGACAGAGACAGACAGTACGATACAGAGACAGAGACAGAGTCAGACAGCACGATAAAGAGACAGAGACAGAGACAGACAGCACGGTACAGAGACAGAGACAGAGACAGACAGAACGATACCGAGACAGAGACAGACAGCACGATAATGAGACAGAGACAGAGACAGACAGCACGATACAGAGACAGAGACAGAGACAGACAGCACGATAAAGAGACAGAGACAGAGACAGACAGCGCGATTCAGAGACAGAGACAGAGACAGACAGCACGATAAAGAGACAGAGACAGAGACAGACAGCACGATACAGAGACAGAGACAGACAGCACGATACAGAGACAGAGACAGAGACAGACAGCACGATACAGAGGCAGAGACAGAGACAGACAGCACGATACAGAGACAGAGACAGAGACAGACAGCACGATACAGAGACAGAGACAGACAGCACGATACAGAGACAGAGACAGACAGCACGATACAGAGACAGAGACAGAGACAGACAGCACGATACAGAGACAGAGACAGACAGCACGATACAGAGACAGAGACAGAGACAGACAGCACGATAAAGAGACAGAGACAGAGACAGACAGCACGATACAGAGACAGAAACAGAAAGCACGATACAGAGACAGAGACAGACAGCACGATACAGAGACAGAGACAGAGACAGACAACACGATAAAGAGACAGAGACAGAGACAGACAGCACGATAAAGAGACAGAGACAGAGACAGACAGCACGATAAAGAGACAGAGACAGACAGCACGATACAGAGACAGAGACAGAGACAGACAGCACGATAAAGAGACAGAGACAGAGACAGACAGCACGATACAGAGACAGAGAGAGAGACAGACAGCACGATAAAGAGACAGAGACAGAGACAGACAGCACGATACAGAGACAGAGACAGAGACAGACAGCACGATAAAGAGACAGAGACAGAGACAGACAGCACGATAAAGAGACAGAGACAGACAGCACGATACAGAGACAGAGACAGAGACAGAGACAGACAGCACGATACAGAGACAGAGACAGAGACAGACAGCACGATAAAGAGACAGAGACAGAGACAGACAGCACGATAAAGAGACAGAGACAGACAGCACGATACAGAGACAGAGACAGAGACAGACAGCACGATACAGAGACAGAGACAGACAGCACGACACAGAGACAGAGACAGAGACAGACAGCACGATACAGAGACAGAGACAGAGACAGACAGCACGAAAAAGAGACAGAGACAGAGACAGACAGCTCGATACAGAGACAGAGACAGAGACAGACAGCACGATAAAGAGACAGAGACAGAGACAGACAGCACGATACAGAGACAGAGACAGAGACAGACAGCACGATACAGAGACAGAGACAGAGACAGACAGCACGATACAGAGACAGAGACAGAGACAGACAGCACGATACAGAGACAGACAGCACGATACAGAGACAGAGACAGACAGCACGATAAAGAGACAGAGACAGAGACGGACAGCACGATACAGAGACAGAGACAGACAGCACGATAAAGAGACAGAGACAGAGACAGAGACAGACAGCACGATAAAGAGACAGAGACAGACAGCACGATACAGAGACAGAGACAGAGACAGACAGCACGATAAAGAGACAGAGACAGAGACAGACAGCACGATACAGAGACAGAGACAGACAGCACGACACAGAGACAGAGACAGAGACAGACAGCACGATAAAGAGACAGAGACAGAGACAGACAGCACGATACAGAGACAGAGACAGAGTCAGACAGCACGATACAGAGACAGAGACAGACAGCACGATAAAGAGACAGAGACAGACAGCACGATACAGAGACAGAGACAGACAGCACGATACAGAGAGAGAGACAGAGACAGACAGCACGATAAAGAGACAGAGACAGAGACAGACAGCACGATACAGAGACACAGACAGAGTCAGACAGCACGATAAAGAGACAGAGACAGAGAGCACGATACAGAGACAGAGACAGACAGCACGATAAAGAGACAGAGACAGAGACATAGACAGACAGCACGATAAAGAGACAGAGACAGACAGCACGATACAGAGACAGAGACAGAGACAGACAGCACGATAAAGAGACAGAGACAGAGAGAGACAGCACGATACAGAGACAGAGACAGAAACAGACAGCACGATAAAGAGACAGAGACAGAGACAGACAGCACGATACAGAGACAGAGAGAGACAGCACGACACAGAGACAGAGACAGAGACAGAAAGCACGATACAGAGACAGAGACAGAGACAGACAGCACGATAAAGTGACAGAGACAGAGACAGACAGTACGATACAGAGACAGAGACAGAGTCAGACAGCACGATAAAGAGACAGAGACAGAGACAGACAGCACGATACAGAGACAGAGACAGAGACAGACAGAACGATACAGAGACAGAGACAGACAGCACGATAATGAGACAGAGACAGAGACAGACAGCACTATACAGAGACAGAGACAGAGACAGACAGCACGATAAAGAGACAGAGACAGAGACAGAGACAGACAGCGCGATTCAGAGACAGAGACAGAGACAGACAGCACGATAAAGAGACAGAGACAGAGACAGACAGCACGATACAGAGACAGAGACAGACAGCACGATACAGAGACAGAGACAGAGACAGACAGCACGATACAGAGGCAGAGACAGAGACAGACAGCACGATACAGAGACAGAGACAGAGACAGACAGCACGATACAGAGACAGAGACAGACAGCACGATACAGAGACAGAGACAGACAGCACGATACAGAGACAGAGACAGAGACAGACAGCACGATACAGAGACAGAGACAGAGACAGACAGCACGATACAGAGACAGAGACAGAGACAGACCGCACGATAAAGAGACAGAGACAGAGACAGACAGCACGATACAGAGACAGAAACAGAAAGCACGATACAGAGACAGAGACAGACAGCACGATACAGAGACAGAGACAGAGACAGACAGCACGATACAGAGACAGAGACAGAGACAGACAACACGATAAAGAGACAGAGACAGAGACAGACAGCACGATAAAGAGACAGAGACAGAGACAGACAGCACGATAAAGAGACAGAGACAGACAGCACGATACAGAGACAGAGACAGAGACAGACAGCACGATAAAGAGACAGAGACAGAGACAGACAGCACGATACAGAGACAGAGACAGAAACAGACAGCACGATAAAGAGACAGAGACAGAGACAGACAGCACGATACAGAGACAGAGACAGAGACAGACAGCACGATAAAGAGACAGAGACAGAGACAGACAGCACGATTCAGAGACAGAGACAGAGACAGACAGCACGATAAAGAGACAGAGACAGAGACAGACAGCACGATACAGAGACAGAGACAGACAGCATGATACAGAGACAGAGACAGAGACAGACAGCACGATACAGCACGATACAGCACGAATGCAAGGGAGAATCCAAAGAGATTCTACAGATACATAAATGGGAAAAGAGTAACTAGGGACAGAGTAGGGCCTCTTAAGGTTCAACAAGGGCATCTATGTGCAGGGCCACAAGAGTTGGGTGAGATCCTGAATGAATATTTCTCATCGGTATTCACGGTGGAGAAAGGCATGGATGTTAGGAAACTAAGGGAAATAAATAGTGATGTCTTGAGAAGTGTGCATATTACAGAGGAGGAGGTGCTGGAAGTCTTAAAGCGCATCAAGGTAGATAAATCCCCGGGACCTGATGAAATGTATCCCAGGATGTTGTGGGAGGCTAGGGAGGAAATTGCGGGTCCCCTAACCGAGATATTTGAATCATCGGCAGCCACAGGTGAGGTGCCTGAAGATTGGAGAGTGGCGAATGTTGTGCCCTTGTTTAAGAAGGGCAGCAGGGAAAAGCCTGGGAACTACAGACCGGTGAGCCTAACGTCTGTAGTAGGTAAGTTGCTAGAAGGTATTCTGAGAGACAGGATCTACAAGCATTTAGAGAGGCAAGGACTGATTCGGGGCAGTCAGCATGGCTTTGTGCGTGGAAAATCATGTCTCACAAATTTGATTGAGTTTTTTGAGGGAGTGACCAAGAAGGTAGATGAGGGCAGTGCAGTAGACGTTGTCTACATGGACTTTAGCAAAGCCTTTGACAAGGTACCGCATGGTAGGTTGTTGCAGAAGGTTAAAGCTCACGGGATCCAGGGTGAGGTTGCCAATTGGATTCAAAATTGGCTGGACGACAGAAGGCAGAGGGTGGTTGTAGAGGGTTGTTTTTCAAACTGGAGGCCTGTGACCAGTGGTGTGCCTCAGGGATCGGTGCTGGGTCCACTGTTATTTGTGATTTATATTAATGATTTGGATGAGAATTTAGGAGGCATGGTTAGTAAGTTTGCAGATGACACCAAGATTGGTGGCACAGTGGATAGTGAAGAAGGTTATCTAGGATTGCAACGGGATCTTGATCAATTAGGCCAGTGGGCCGACGAATGGCAGATGGAGTTTAATTTAGATAAATGTGAGGTGATGCATTTTGGCAGATCGAATCAGGCCAGGACCTACTCAGTTAATGGTATGGCGTTGGGGAGAGTTATAGAACAAAGAGATCTAGGAGTACAGGTTCATAGCTCCTTGAAGGTGGAGTCGCAGGTGGACAGGGTGGTGAAGAAGGCATTCGGCATGCTTGGTTTCATTGGTCAGAACATTGAATATAGGAGTTGGGACGTCTTGTTGAAGTTGTACAAGACATTGGTACGGCCACACTTGGAATACTGTGTGCAGTTCTGGTCACCCTATTATAGAAAGGATATTATTAAACTAGAAAGAGTGCAGAAAAGATTTACTAGGATGTTGCCGGGACTTGATGGTTTGAGTTATAAGGAGAGGCTGGATAGACTGGGACTTTTTTCCCTGGAGCGTAGGAGGCTTAGGGGTGATCTTATAGAGGTCTATAAAATAATGAGGGGCATAGATAAGGTAGATAGTCAACATCTTTTCCCAAAGGTAGGGGAGTCTAAAACTAGAGGGCATAGGTTTAAGGTGAGAGGGGAGAGATTCAGAAGGGCCCAGAGGGGCAATTTCTTCACTCAGAGGGTAGTGAGTGTCTGGAATGGGCTGCCAGAGGTAGTAGTAGAGGAGGGTACAATTGTGTCTTTCAAAAAGCATTTAGATGGTTACATGGGTAAGATGGGTATAGAGGGTTATGGGCCAAGTGCGGGCAACTGGGACTAGCTTAATGGTAAAAACTGGGCGGCATGGACTGGTTGGGCCGAAGGGCCTGTTTCCATGCTGTAAACTTCTATGATTCTATGATTCTATGACAGACAGCACGATACAGAGACAGAGACAGAGACAGACAGCACGATACAGAGACAGAGACAGAGACAGACAGCACGATACAGAGACAGAGACAGAGACAGACAGCACGATAAAGAGCCAGAGACAGAGACAGACAGCACGATACAGAGACAGAGACAGAGACAGACAGCATGATACAGAGACAGAGACAGACAGCACGATAAAGAGACAGAGACAGAGACAGACAGCACGATAAAGAGACAGAGACAGAGACAGACAGCACGATAAAGAGACAGAGACAGACAGCACGATACAGAGACAGAGAGAGAGACAGACAGCACGATAAAGAGACAGAGACAGAGACAGAGACAGACAGCACGATACAGAGACAGAGACAGACAGCACGATAAAGAGACAGAGACAGAGACAGACAGCACGATAAAGAGACAGAGACAGACAGCACGATACAGAGACAGAAACAGAGACAGACAGCACGATACAGAGACAGAGACAGAGACAGACAGCACGATAAAGAGACAGAGACAGAGACAGAGACAGACAGCACGATAAAGAGACAGAGACAGAGACAGACAGCACGATAAAGAGACAGAGACAGTGACAGAGACAGACAGCACGATACAGAGACAGAGACAGAAACAGACAGCACGATACAGAGACAGAGACAGAGACAGACAGCACGATACAGAGACAGAGACAGAAACAGGCAGCACTATAAAGAGACAGAGACAGAGACAGACAGCACGATACAGAGGCAGAGATAGAGACAGACAGCACGATAAAGAGACAGAGACAGAGACAGACAGCACGAGACAGAGACAGAGACAGAGACAGAGACAGACAGCACGATACAGAGACAGAGACAGAGACAGACAGCACGATACAGAGACAGAGACAGACAGCACGATACAGAGAATGAGACAGAGACAGACAGCACGATACAGAGACAGAGACAGAGACAGACAGCACGATACAGAGACAGAGACAGACAGCACGATACAGAGACAGAGACAGAGACAGACAGCACGATAAAGAGACAGAGGCAGAGACAGACAGCACGATACAGAGACAGAGACAGACAGCACGATAAAGAGACAGAGACAGAGACAGACAGCACGATACAGAGACAGAGAGAGAGACAGACAGCACGATAAAGAGACACAGACAGAGACAGAGACAGACAGCACGATACAGAGACAGAGAGAGAGACAGACAGCACGATACAGAGACAGACAGCACGATAAAGAGACAGAGACAGAGACAGACAGCACGATACAGAGACAGAGACAGAGACAGACAGCACGATACAGAGACAGAGACCGAGACAGACAGCACGATACAGAGACAGAGACAGAGACAGACAGCACGATACAGAGACAGCGACAGAGACAGACAGCACGATACAGAGACAGAGACAGAGACAGAGACAGACAGCACGATACAGAGACAGAGACAGACAGCACGATACAGAGACAGAGACAGAGACAGACAGCACGATACAGAGACAGAGACAGAGACAGACAGCACGATACAGAGACAGAGACAGAGACAGACAGCACGATACAGAGACAGAGACAGACAGCACGATACAGAGACAGAGACAGAGACAGACAGCACGATAAAGAGACAGAGACAGAGACAGACAGCACGATAAAGAGACAGAGACAGAGACAGACAGCACGATGCAGAGACAAAGACAGAGACAGAAAGCACGATAAAGAGACAGAGACAGAGACAGACAGCACGATACAGAGACAGAGACAGACAGCACGATACAGAGACAGAGACAGAGACAGACAGCATGATTCAGAGACAGAGACAGACAGCACGATAAAGAGACAGAGACAGAGACAGACAGCACGATACAGAGACAGAGACAGAGACAGACAGCACGATACAGAGACAGAGACAGAGACAGACAGCACGATACAGAGACAGAGACAGACAGCACGATACAGAGACAGAGACAGAGACAGACAGCACGATAAAGAGACAGAGACAGAGACAGACAGCACGATACAGAGACAGAGACAGACAGCACGATACAGAGACAGAGACAGAGACAGACAGCACGATACAGAGACAGAGACAGAGACAGACAGCACGATAAAGAGACAGAGACAGAGACAGACAGCACGATAAAGAGACAGAGACAGAGACAGACAGCACGATGCAGAGACAAAGACAGAGACAGAAAGCACGATAAAGAGACAGAGACAGAGACAGACAGCACGATACAGAGACAGAGGCAGACAGCACGATACAGAGACAGAGACAGAGACAGACAGCATGATTCAGAGACAGAGACAGACAGCACGATAAAGGGACAGAGACAGAGACAGACAGCACGATACAGAGACAGAGACAGAGACAGACAGCACGATACAGAGACAGAGACAGAGACAGAGACAGACAGCACGATACAGAGACAGAGATAGAGACAGACAGCACGATAAAGAGACAGAGACAGAGACAGACAGCACGATACAGAGACAGAGACAGAGACAGACAGCACGATAAAGAGACAGAGACAGAGACAGACAGCACGATGCAGAGACAGAGACAGAGACAGACAGCACGATACAGAGACAGAGACAGAGACAGAGACAGACAGCACGATACAGAGACAGAGACAGAGACAGACAGCACGATAAAGAGACAGAGACAGAGACAGACAGCACGATGCAGAGACAGAGACAGAGAGAGACAGCACGATACAGAGACAGAGACAGAGACAGACAGCACGATTAAGAGACAGAGACAGAGACAGACAGCACGATACAGAGACAGAGAGAGAGACAGACAGCACGATGCAGAGACAGAGACAGAGAGAGACAGCACGATACAGAGACAGAGACAGAGACAGACAGCACGATAAAGAGACAGAGACAGACAGCACGATAAAGAGACAGAGACAGAGTCAGACAACACGATAAAGAGACAGAGACAGAGACAGACAGCACGATACAGAGACAGAGACAGAGAGAGACAGCACGATACAGAGACAGAGACAGAGACAGACAGCACGATACAGAGACAGAGACAGAGACAGACAGCACGATACAGAGACAGAGACAGACAGCACGATAAAGAGACAGAGACAGAGACAGACAGCACGATACAGAGACAGAGACAGACAGCACGATACAGAGACAGAGCCAGACAGCACGATACAGAGACAGAGACAGAGACAGACAGCACGATACAGAGACAGAGACAGACAGGACGATAAAGAGACAGAGACAGAGACAGACAGCACGATACAGAGACAGAGACAGAGACAGACAGCACGATACAGAGACAGACAGCACGATACAGAGACAGAGACAGAGACAGACAGCACGATACAGAGACAGACAGCACGATACAGAGACAGAGACAGACAGCACGATGCAGAGACAGAGACAGAGACAGACAGCACGATACAGAGACAGAGAGAGAGACAGACAGCACGATACAGAGACAGAGAGAGAGACAGACAGCACGATAAAGAGATAGAGACAGAGACAGACAGCACGATACAGAGACAGAGACAGACAGCACGATAAAGAGACAGAGACAGAGACAGACAGCACGATACAGAGACAGAGAGAGAGACAGACAGCACGATAAAGAGACAGAGACAGAGACAGACAGCACGATACAGAGACAGAGAGAGAGACAGACAGCACGATACAGAGACAGAGACATACAGCACGATAAAGAGACAGAGACAGAGACAGACAGCACGATACTGAGACAGAGACAGACAGCACGATACAGAGACAGAGACAGAGACAGACAGCACGATACAGAGACAGAGACAGAGACAGACAGCACGATACAGAGACAGAGACAGAGACAGACAGCACGATACAGAGACAGAGACAGACAGCACGATACAGAGACAGAGACAGAGACAGACAGCACGATACAGAGACAGAGACAGAGACAGACAGCACGATAAAGAGACAGAGACAGAGACAGACAGCACGATATAGAGACAGAGACAGAGGCAGACAGCACGATAAAGAGACAGAGACAGAGACAGACAGCACGATACAGAGACAGAGACAGAGACTTAGACAGACAGCACGATACAGAGACAGAGACAGAGACAGACAGCACGATACAGAGACTGAGACAGACAGCACGATAAAGAGACAGAGACAGAGACAGACAGCACGATACAGAGACAGAGACAGAGGCAGACAGCACGATAAAGAGACAGAGACAGAGACAGACAGCACGATACAGAGACAGAGACAGAGACAGAGACAGACAGCACGATAAAGAGACAGAGACAGACAGCACGATACAGAGACAGAGACAGAGACAGAGAGCACGATTCAGAGACAGAGACAGACAGCACGATACAGAGACAGAGACAGACAGCACGACACAGAGACAGAGACAGACAGCACGATAAAGAGACAGAGACAGAGACAGACAGCACGATACAGAGACGGAGACAGACAGCACGATACAGAGACAGAGACAGAGACAGACAGCACGATACAGAGACAGAGAGAGACAGCACGATACAGAGACAGAGACAGAGACAGACAGCACGATACAGAGACAGAGACAGAGACAGACAGCACGATAAAGAGACAGAGACAGAGACAGACAGCACGATACAGAGACAGAGGCAGACAGCACGATACAGAGACAGAGACAGAGACAGACAGCATGATTCAGAGACAGAGACAGACAGCACGATAAAGGGACAGAGACAGAGACAGACAGCACGATACAGAGACAGAGACAGAGACAGACAGCACGATACAGAGACAGAGACAGAGACAGAGACAGACAGCACGATACAGAGACAGAGATAGAGACAGACAGCACGATAAAGAGACAGAGACAGAGACAGACAGCACGATGCAGAGACAGAGACAGAGACAGACAGCACGATACAGAGACAGAGACAGAGACAGAGACAGACAGCACGATACAGAGACAGAGACAGAGACAGACAGCACGATAAAGAGACAGAGACAGAGACAGACAGCACGATGCAGAGACAGAGACAGAGAGAGACAGCACGATACAGAGACAGAGACAGAGACAGACAGCACGATTAAGAGACAGAGACAGAGACAGACAGCACGATACAGAGACAGAGAGAGAGACAGACAGCACGATGCAGAGACAGAGACAGAGAGAGACAGCACGATACAGAGACAGAGACAGAGACAGACAGCACGATAAAGAGACAGAGACAGACAGCACGATAAAGAGACAGAGACAGAGTCAGACAACACGATAAAGAGACAGAGACAGAGACAGACAGCACGATACAGAGACAGAGACAGAGAGAGACAGCACGATACAGAGACAGAGACAGAGACAGACAGCACGATACAGAGACAGAGACAGAGACAGACAGCACGATACAGAGACAGAGACAGACAGCACGATAAAGAGACAGAGACAGAGACAGACAGCACGATACAGAGACAGAGACAGACAGCACGATACAGAGACAGAGCCAGACAGCACGATACAGAGACAGAGACAGAGACAGACAGCACGATACAGAGACAGAGACAGACAGGACGATAAAGAGACAGAGACAGAGACAGACAGCACGATACAGAGACAGAGACAGAGACAGACAGCACGATACAGAGACAGACAGCACGATACAGAGACAGAGACAGAGACAGACAGCACGATACAGAGACAGACAGCACGATACAGAGACAGAGACAGACAGCACGATGCAGAGACAGAGACAGAGACAGACAGCACGATACAGAGACAGAGAGAGAGACAGACAGCACGATACAGAGACAGAGAGAGAGACAGACAGCACGATAAAGAGATAGAGACAGAGACAGACAGCACGATACAGAGACAGAGACAGACAGCACGATAAAGAGACAGAGACAGAGACAGACAGCACGATACAGAGACAGAGAGAGAGACAGACAGCACGATAAAGAGACAGAGACAGAGACAGACAGCACGATACAGAAACAGAGAGAGAGACAGACAGCACGATACAGAGACAGAGACATACAGCACGATAAAGAGACAGAGACAGAGAAAGACAGCACGATACTGAGACAGAGACAGACAGCACGATACAGAGACAGAGACAGAGACAGACAGCACGATACAGAGACAGAGACAGAGACAGACAGCACGATACAGAGACAGAGACAGAGACAGACAGCACGATACAGAGACAGAGACAGACAGCACGATACAGAGACAGAGACAGAGACAGACAGCACGATACAGAGACAGAGACAGAGACAGACAGCACGATAAAGAGACAGAGACAGAGACAGACAGCACGATATAGAGACAGAGACAGAGGCAGACAGCACGATAATGAGACAGAGACAGAGACAGACAGCACGATACAGAGACAGAGACAGAGACTTAGACAGACAGCACGATACAGAGACAGAGACAGAGACAGACAGCACGATACAGAGACTGAGACAGACAGCACGATAAAGAGACAGAGACAGAGACAGACAGCACGATACAGAGACAGAGACAGAGGCAGACAGCACGATAAAGAGACAGAGACAGAGACAGACAGCACGATACAGAGACAGAGACAGAGACAGAGACAGACAGCACGATAAAGAGACAGAGACAGACAGCACGATACAGAGACAGAGACAGAGACAGAGAGCACGATTCAGAGACAGAGACAGACAGCACGATACAGAGACAGAGACAGACAGCACGACACAGAGACAGAGACAGACAGCACGATAAAGAGACAGAGACAGAGACAGACAGCACGATACAGAGACGGAGACAGACAGCACGATACAGAGACAGAGACAGAGACAGACAGCACGATACAGAGACAGAGAGAGACAGCACGATACAGAGACAGAGACAGAGACAGACAGCACGATACAGAGACAGAGACAGAGACAGACAGCACGATACAGAGACAGAGGCAGACAGCACGATACAGAGACAGAGACAGAGACAGAGACAGACAGCACGATAAAGAGACAGAGACAGAGACAGAGACAGAGACAGAGACAGAGACAGAGACAGAGACAGACAGCACGATACAGAGACGGAGACAGACAGCACGATACAGAGACAGAGACAGAGACAGACAGCACGATACAGAGACAGAGAGAGACAGCACGACACAGAGACAGAGACAGAGACAGACAGCACGATACAGAGACAGAGACAGAGACAGACAGCACGATAAAGAGACAGAGACAGAGACAGGCAGCACGATACAGAGACAGAGACAGAGACAGACAGCACGATAAAGAGACAGAGACAGACAGCACGATACAGAGACAGACAGAGAGACAGACAGCACGATAAAGAGACAGAGACAGAGACAGACAGCACGATACAGAGACAGAGACAGAGTCAGACAGCACGATAAAGAGACAGAGACAGAGACAGACAGCACGATACAGAGACAGAGACAGACAGCACAATACAGAGACAGAGACAGAGACAGACAGCACGATACAGAGACAGAGACAGAGACAGAGACAGACAGCACGATAAAGAGACAGAGACAGAGACAGACAGCACGATAAAGAGACAGAGACAGAGACAGAGACAGACAGCACGATAAAGAGACAGAGACAGACAGCACGATACAGAGACAGAGACAGAGACAGACAGCACGATAAAGAGACAGAGACAGAGACAGACAGCACGATACAGAGACAGAGACAGAAACAGACAGCACGATAAAGAGACAGAGACAGACAGCACGATACAGACACAGAGACAGACAGCACGACACAGAGACAGAGACAGAGACAGAGACAGACAGCACGATACAGAGACAGAGACAGAGACAGACAGCACGATAAAGAGACAGAGACAGAGACAGACAGCACGATACAGAGACAGAGACAGAGTCAGACAGCTCGATAAAGAGACAGAGACAGAGACAGACAGCACGATACAGAGACAGAGACAGACAGCACGATACAGAGACAGAGACAGAGACAGAGACAGACAGCACGATAAAGAGACAGAGACAGAGACAGAGACAGGCAGCACGATAAAGAGACAGAGACAGACAGCACGATACAGAGACAGAGACAGAGACAGACAGCACGATAAAGAGACAGAGACAGAGACAGACAGCACGATAAAGAGACAGAGACAGAGACAGACAGCACGATACAGAGACAGAGAGAGACAGCACGACACAGAGACAGAGACAGAGACAGACAGCACGATACAGAGACAGAGACAGAGACAGACAGCACGATAAAGAGACAGAGACAGAGACAGACAGTACGATACAGAGACAGAGACAGAGTCAGACAGCACGATAAAGAGACAGAGACACAGACAGACAGCACGATACAGAGACAGAGACAGAGACAGACAGCACGATACAGAGACAGAGACAGAGACAGACAGCACGATAAAGAGACAGAGACAGAGACAGACAGCACGATAAAGAGACAGAGACAGAGACAGACAGCACGATAAAGAGACAGAGACAGAGACAGACAGCACGTTACAGAGACAGAGACAGAGACAGACAGCACGATAAAGAGACAGAGACAGACAGCACGATACAGAGACAGAGAGAGACAGCACGACACAGAGACAGAGACAGAGACAGACAGCACGATACAGAGACAGAGAGAGACAGCACGACACAGAGACAGAGACAGAGACAGAGGCAGACAGCACGATACAGAGACAGAGACAGAGACAGACAGCACGATAAAGAGACAGAGACAGAGACAGACAGTACGATACAGAGACAGAGACAGAGTCAGACAGCACGATACAGAGACAGAGACAGAGACAGAGACAGACAGCACGATAAAGAGACATAGACAGAGACAGACAGCACGATACAGAGACAGAGACAGAGACAGACAGCACGATACAGAGACAGAGAGAGACAGCACGACACAGAGACAGAGACAGAGACAGAGACAGACAGCACGATACAGAGACAGAGACAGAGACAGACAGCACGATAAAGAGACAGAGACAGAGACAGACAGCACGATACAGAGACAGAGACAGAGACAGACAGCACGATAAAGAGACAGAGACAGAGACAGAGACAGACAGCACGATTCAGAGACAGAGACAGAGACAGACAGCACGATACAGAGACAGAGACAGACAGCACGATAAAGAGACAGAGACAGAGACAGACAGCACGATAAAGAGACAGAGACAGAGACAGACAGCACGATAAAGAGACAGAGACAGAGACAGACAGCACGATACAGAGACAGAGACAGAAACAGACAGCACGATAAAGAGACAGAGACAGAGACAGACAGCACGATACAGAGACAGAGACAGACAGCACGACCCAGAGACAGAGACAGAGACAGACAGCACGATACAGAGACAGAGACAGAGACAGACAGCACGATAAAGAGACAGAGACAGAGACAGACAGCACGATACAGAGACAGAGACAGAGTCAGACAGCTCGATAAAGAGACAGAGACAGAGACAGACAGCACGATACAGAGACAGAGACAGAGACAGACAGCACGATACAGAGACAGAGACAGAGACAGACAGCACGATAAAGAGACAGAGACAGAGACAGAGACAGGCAGCACGATAAAGTGACAGAGACAGACAGCACGCTACAGAGACAGAGACAGAGACAGACAGCACGATAAAGAGACAGAGACAGAGACAGACAGCACGATAAAGAGACAGAGACAGAGACAGACAGCACGATACAGAGACAGAGAGAGACAGCACGACACAGAGACAGAGACAGAGACAGACAGCACGATAAAGAGACAGAGACAGAGACAGAGACAGACAGCACGATTCAGAGACAGAGACAGAGACAGAGACAGGCAGCACGATACAGAGACACAGACAGAGACAGACAGCACGATAAAGAGACAGAGACAGACAGCACGATACAGAGACAGAGACAGACAGCACGATAAAGAGACAGAGACAGAGACAGACAGCACGATACAGAGACAGAGACAGAGTCAGACAGCACGATAAAGAGACAGAGACAGAGACAGACAGCACGATACAGAGACAGAGACAGACAGCACAATACAGAGACAGAGACAGAGACAGACAGCACGATACAGAGACAGACAGCACGATACAGAGACAGAGACAGAGACAGAGACAGACAGCACGATAAAGAGACAGAGACAGAGACAGACAGCACGATAAAGAGACAGAGACAGAGACAGAGACAGACAGCACGATTCAGAGACAGAGACAGAGACAGACAGCACGATACAGAGACAGAGACAGACAGCACGATTAAAGAGACAGAGACAGAGACAGAGACTGACAGCACGATAAAGAGACAGAGACAGAGACAGACAGCACGATAAAGAGACAGAGACAGAGACAGACAGCACGATAAAGAGACAGAGACAGAGACAGACAGCACGATAAAGAGACAGAGACAGAGACAGACAGCACGATACAGAGACAGAGACAGAAACAGACAGCACGATAAAGAGACAGAGACAGAGACAGACAGCACGATACAGAGACAGAGACAGACAGCACGACACAGAGACAGAGACAGAGACAGACAGCACGATACAGAGACAGAGACAGAGACAGACAGCACGATAAAGAGACAGAGACAGAGACAGACAGCACGATACAGAGACAGAGACAGAGTCAGACAGCTCGATAAAGAGACAGAGACAGAGACAGACAGCACGATACAGAGACAGAGACAGAGACAGACAGCACGATACAGAGACAGAGACAGAGACAGACAGCACGATAAAGAGACAGAGACAGAGACAGAGACAGGCAGCACGATAAAGAGACAGAGACAGACAGCACGCTACAGAGACAGAGACAGAGACAGACAGCACGATAAAGAGACAGAGACAGAGACAGACAGCACGATAAAGAGACAGAGACAGAGACAGACAGCACGATACAGAGACAGAGAGAGACAGCACGACACAGAGACAGAGACAGAGACAGACAGCACGATACAGAGACAGAGACAGAGACAGACAGCACGATAATGAGACAGAGACAGAGACAGACCGTACGATACAGAGACAGAGACAGAGTCAGACAGCACGATAAAGAGACAGAGACAGAGACAGACAGCACGATACAGAGACAGAGACAGAGACAGACAGCACGATAAAGAGACAGAGACAGAGACAGACAGCACGATACAGAGACAGAGAGAGACAGCACGACACAGAGACAGAGACAGAGACAGACAGCACGATACAGAGACAGAGACAGAGACAGACAGCACGATAAAGAGACAGAGACAGAGACAGACAGCACGATACAGAGACAGAGAGAGACAGCACGACACAGAGACAGAGACAGAGACAGACAGCACGATACAGAGACAGAGACAGAGACAGACAGTACGATACAGAGACAGAGACAGACAGCGCGATACAGGGACAGAGACAGAGTCAGACAGCGCGATACAGGGACAGAGACAGAGACAGACAGCACGATAAAGTGACAGAGACAGAGACAGACAGCACGATACAGAGACAGAGACAGAGACAGACAGCACGATACAGAGACAGAGACAGAGACAGAGACAGACAGCACGATAAAGAGACAGAGACAGAGACAGAGACAGGCAGCACGATAAAGAGACAGAGACAGACAGCACGATACAGAGACAGAGACAGAGACAGACATCACGATAAAGAGACAGAGACAGAGACAGACAGCACGATAAAGAGACAGAGACAGAGACAGACAGCACGATACAGAGACAGAGAGAGACAGCACGACACAGAGACAGAGACAGAGACAGACAGCACGATACAGAGACAGAGACAGAGACAGACAGCACGATAAAGAGACAGAGACAGAGACAGACAGTACGATACAGAGACAGAGACAGAGTCAGACAGCACGATAAAGAGACAGAGACAGAGACAGACAGCACGATACAGAGACAGAGACAGAGACAGACAGCACGATACAGAGACAGAGACAGAGACAGACAGCACGATAAAGAGACAGAGACAGAGACAGACAGCACGATAAAGAGACAGAGACAGAGACAGACAGCACGATAAAGAGACAGAGACAGAGACAGACAGCACGTTACAGAGACAGAGACAGAGACAGACAGCACGATAAAGAGACAGAGACAGAGACAGACAGCACGATACAGAGACAGAGAGAGACAGCACGACACAGAGACAGAGACAGAGACAGACAGCACGATACAGAGACAGAGACAGAGACAGACAGCACGATACAGAGACAGAGAGAGACAGCACGACACAGAGACAGAGACAGAGACAGAGACAGACAGCACGATACAGAGACAGAGACAGAGACAGACAGCACGATAAAGAGACAGAGACAGAGACAGACAGTACGATACAGAGACAGAGACAGAGTCAGACAGCACGATACAGAGACAGAGACAGAGACAGAGACAGACAGCACGATAAAGAGACAGAGACAGAGACAGACAGCACGATAAAGAGACAGAGACAGAGACAGACAGCACGATACAGAGACAGAGACAGAGACAGACAGCACGATACAGAGACAGAGACAGACAGCACGACAAAGAGACAGAGACAGAGACAGACAGCACGATACAGAGACAGAGACAGAGACAGACAGCACGATAAAGAGACAGAGACAGAGACAGAGACAGACAGCACGATTCAGAGACAGAGACAGAGACAGACAGCACGATACAGAGACAGAGACAGACAGCACGATTAAAGAGACAGAGACAGAGACAGAGACTGACAGCACGATAAAGAGACAGAGACAGAGACAGACAGCACGATAAAGTGACAGAGACAGAGACAGACAGCACGATAAAGAGACAGAGACAGAGACAGACAGCACGATAAAGAGACAGAGACAGAGACAGACAGCACGATACAGAGACAGAGACAGAAACAGACAGCACGATAAAGAGACAGAGACAGAGACAGACAGCACGATACAGAGACAGAGACAGACAGCACGACACAGAGACAGAGACAGAGACAGACAGCACGATACAGAGACAGAGACAGAGACAGACAGCACGATAAAGAGACAGAGACAGAGACAGACAGCACGATACAGAGACAGAGACAGAGTCAGACAGCTCGATAAAGAGACAGAGACAGAGACAGACAGCACGATACAGAGACAGAGACAGAGACAGACAGCACGATACAGAGACAGAGACAGAGACAGACAGCACGATAAAGAGACAGAGACAGAGACAGAGACAGGAGGCACGATAAAGAGACAGAGACAGACAGCACGCTACAGAGACAGAGACAGAGACAGACAGCACGATAAAGAGACAGAGACAGAGACAGACAGCACGATAAAGAGACAGAGACAGAGACAGACAGCACGATACAGAGACAGAGAGAGACAGCACGACACAGAGACAGAGACAGAGACAGACAGCACGATACAGAGACAGAGACAGAGACAGACAGCACGATAATGAGACAGAGACAGAGACAGACAGTACGATACAGAGACAGAGACAGAGTCAGACAGCACGATAAAGAGACAGAGACAGAGACAGACAGCACGATACAGAGACAGAGACAGAGACAGACAGCACGATAAAGAGACAGAGACAGAGACAGACAGCACGATACAGAGACAGAGAGAGACAGCACGACACAGAGACAGAGACAGAGAAAGACAGCACGATACAGAGACAGAGACAGAGACAGACAGCACGATAAAGAGACAGAGACAGAGACAGACAGCACGATACAGAGACAGAGAGAGACAGCACGACACAGAGACAGAGACAGAGACAGAGACAGACAGCACGATAAAGAGACAGAGACAGAGACAGACAGCACGATACAGAGACAGAAACAGACAGCACGATACAGAGACAGAAACAGACAGCACGATACAGAGACAGAGACAGAGACAGAGACAGGCAGCACGATACAGAGACAGAGACAGAGACAGAGACAGACAGCACGATAAAGAGACAGAGACAGACAGCACGATACAGAGACAGAGACAGACAGCACGATATAGAGACAGAGACAGAGACAGACAGCACGATACAGAGACAGAGACAGAGTCAGACAGCACGATAAAGAGACAGAGACAGAGACAGACAGCACGATACAGAGACAGAGACAGACAGCACAATACAGAGACAGAGACAGAGACAGACAGCACGATACAGAGACAGACAGCACGATACAGAGACAGAGACAGAGACAGAGACAGACAGCACGATAAAGAGACAGAGACAGAGACAGACAGCACGATAAAGAGACAGAGACAGAGACAGAGACAGACAGCACGATTCAGAGACAGAGACAGAGACAGACAGCACGATACAGAGAAAGAGACAGACAGCACGATTAAAGAGACAGAGACAGAGACTGACAGCACGATAAAGAGACAGAGACAGAGACAGACAGCACGATAAAGAGACAGAGACAGAGACAGACAGCACGATAAAGAGACAGAGACAGAGACAGACAGCACGATAAAGAGACAGAGACAGAGACAGACAGCACGATACAGAGACAGAGACAGAAACAGACAGCACGATAAAGAGACAGAGACAGAGACAGACAGCACGATACAGAGACAGAGACAGACAGCACGACACAGAGACAGAGACAGAGACAGACAGCACGATACAGAGACAGAGACAGAGACAGACAGCACGATAAAGAGACAGAGACAGAGACAGACAGCACGATACAGAGACAGAGACAGAGTCAGACAGCTCGATAAAGAGACAGAGACAGAGACAGACAGCACGATACAGAGACAGAGACAGAGACAGACAGCACGATACAGAGACAGAGACAGACAGCACGATAAAGAGACAGAGACAGAGACAGAGACAGGCAGCACGATAAAGAGACAGAGACAGACAGCACGCTACAGAGACAGAGACAGAGACAGACAGCACGATAAAGAAACAGAGACAGAGACAGACAGCACGATAAAGAGACAGAGACAGAGACAGACAGCACGATACAGAGACAGAGAGAGACAGCACGACACAGAGACAGAGACAGAGACAGACAGCACGATACAGAGACAGAGACAGAGACAGACAGCACGATAATGAGACAGAGACAGAGACAGACAGTACGATACAGAGACAGAGACAGAGTCAGACAGCACGATAAAGAGACAGAGACAGAGACAGACAGCACGATACAGAGACAGAGACAGAGACAGACAGCACGATAAAGAGACAGAGACAGAGACAGACAGCACGATACAGAGACAGAGAGAGACAGCACGACACAGAGACAGAGACAGAGACAGACAGCACGATACAGAGACAGAGACAGAGTGAGACAGCACGATAAAGAGACAGAGACAGAGACAGACAGCACGATACAGAGACAGAGAGAGACAGCACGACACAGAGACAGAGACAGAGACAGAGACAGACAGCACGATAAAGAGACAGAGACAGAGACAGACAGCACGATACAGAGACAGAGACAGAAACAGACAGCACGATACAGAGACAGAAACAGACAGCACGATACAGAGACAGAGACAGAGACAGAGACAGGCAGCACGATACAGAGACAGAGACAGAGACAGACAGCACGATAAAGAGACAGAGACAGACAGCACGATACAGAGACAGAGACAGACAGCACGATAAAGAGACAGAGACAGAGACAGACAGCACGATACAGAGACAGAGACAGAGTCAGACAGCACGATAAAGAGACAGAGACAGAGACAGACAGCACGATACAGAGACAGAGACAGACAGCACAATACAGAGACAGAGACAGAGACAGACAGCACGATACAGAGACAGACAGCACGATACAGAGACAGAGACAGAGACAGAGACAGACAGCACGATAAAGAGACAGAGACAGAGACAGACAGCACGATAAAGAGACAGAGACAGAGACAGAGACAGACAGCACGATAAAGAGACAGAGACAGACAGCACGATACAGAGACAGAGACAGAGACAGACAGCACGATACAGAGACAGATTCAGAAACAGACAGCACGATAAAGAGACAGAGACAGACAGCACGATACAGACACAGAGACAGACAGCACGACACAGAGACAGAGACAGACAGCACGATACAGAGACAGAGACAGAGACAGACAGCACGATAAAGAGACAGAGACAGAGACAGACAGCACGATACAGAGACAGAGACAGAGTCAGACAGCTCGATAAAGAGACAGAGACAGAGACAGACAGCACGATACAGAGACAGAGACAGAGACAGACAGCACGATACAGAGACAGAGACAGAGACAGAGACAGACAGCACGATAAAGAGACAGAGACAGAGACAGAGACAGGCAGCACGATAAAGAGACAGAGACAGACAGCACGATACAGAGACAGAGACAGAGACAGACAGCACGATAAAGAGACAGAGACAGAGACAGACAGCACGATAAAGAGACAGAGACAGAGACAGACAGCACGATACAGAGACAGAGAGAGACAGCACGACACAGAGACAGAGACAGAGACAGACAGCACGATACAGAGACAGAGACAGAGACAGACAGCACGATAAAGAGACAGAGACAGAGACAGACAGTACGATACAGAGACAGAGACAGAGTCAGACAGCACGATAAAGAGACAGAGACAGAGACAGACAGCACGATACAGAGACAGAGACAGAGACAGACAGCACGATACAGAGACAGAGACAGAGACAGACAGCACGATAAAGAGACAGAGACAGAGACAGACAGCACGATAAAGAGACAGAGACAGAGACAGACAGCACGATAAAGAGACAGAGACAGAGACAGACAGCACGTTACAGAGACAGAGACAGAGACAGACAGCACGATAAAGAGACAGAGACAGAGACAGACAGCACGATTCAGAGACAGAGAGAGACAGCACGACACAGAGACAGAGACAGAGACAGAGACAGACAGCACGATACAGAGACAGAGACAGAGACAGACAGCACGATACAGAGACAGACAGCACGATACAGAGACAGAGACAGAGACAGAGACAGACAGCACGATAAAGAGACAGAGACAGAGACAGACAGCACGATAAAGAGACAGAGACAGAGACAGAGACAGACAGCACGATAAAGAGACAGAGACAGACAGCACGATACAGAGACAGAGACAGAGACAGACAGCACGATACAGAGACAGATTCAGAAACAGACAGCACGATAAAGAGACAGAGACAGACAGCACGATACAGACACAGAGACAGACAGCACGACACAGAGACAGAGACAGACAGCACGATACAGAGACAGAGACAGAGACAGACAGCACGATAAAGAGACAGAGACAGAGACAGACAGCACGATACAGAGACAGAGACAGAGTCAGACAGCTCGATAAAGAGACAGAGACAGAGACAGACAGCACGATACAGAGACAGAGACAGAGACAGACAGCACGATACAGAGACAGAGACAGAGACAGAGACAGACAGCACGATAAAGAGACAGAGACAGAGACAGAGACAGGCAGCACGATAAAGAGACAGAGACAGACAGCACGATACAGAGACAGAGACAGAGACAGACAGCACGATAAAGAGACAGAGACAGAGACAGACAGCACGATAAAGAGACAGAGACAGAGACAGACAGCACGATACAGAGACAGAGAGAGACAGCACGACACAGAGACAGAGACAGAGACAGACAGCACGATACAGAGACAGAGACAGAGACAGACAGCACGATAAAGAGACAGAGACAGAGACAGACAGTACGATACAGAGACAGAGACAGAGTCAGACAGCACGATAAAGAGACAGAGACAGAGACAGACAGCACGATACAGAGACAGAGACAGAGACAGACAGCACGATACAGAGACAGAGACAGAGACAGACAGCACGATAAAGAGACAGAGACAGAGACAGACAGCACGATAAAGAGACAGAGACAGAGACAGACAGCACGATAAAGAGACAGAGACAGAGACAGACAGCACGTTACAGAGACAGAGACAGAGACAGACAGCACGATAAAGAGACAGAGACAGAGACAGACAGCACGATTCAGAGACAGAGAGAGACAGCACGACACAGAGACAGAGACAGAGACAGAGACAGACAGCACGATACAGAGACAGAGACAGAGACAGACAGCACGATACAGAGACAGAGAGAGACAGCACGACACAGAGACAGAGACAGAGACAGAGACAGACAGCACGATACAGAGACAGAGACAGAGACAGACAGCACGATAAAGAGACAGAGACAGAGACAGACAGTACGATACAGAGACAGAGACAGAGTCAGACAGCACGATACAGAGACAGAGACAGAGACAGAGACAGACAGCACGATAAAGAGACAGAGACAGAGACAGACAGCACGATACAGAGACAGAGACAGAGACAGACAGCACGATAAAGAGACAGAGACAGAGACAGAGACAGACAGCACGATAAAGAGACAGAGACAGAGACAGACAGCACGATAAAGAGACAGAGACAGACAGCACGATAAAGAGACAGAGACAGAGACAGAGACAGACAGCACGATAAAGAGACAGAGACAGAGACAGACAGCACGATAAAGAGACAGAGACAGAGACAGACAGCACGATAAAGAGACAGAGACAGAGACAGACAGCACGATACAGAGACAGAGACAGAGACAGACAGCACGATACAGAGACAGAGACAGACAGCACGACAAAGAGACAGAGACAGAGACAGACAGCACGATACAGAGACAGAGACAGAGACAGACAGCACGATAAAGAGACAGAGACAGAGACAGAGACAGACTGCACGATTCAGAGACAGAGACAGAGACAGACAGCACGATAAAGATACAGAGACAGAGACAGACAGCACGATACAGAGACCGAGACAGAGACAGACTGCACGATAAAGAGACAGAGACAGAGACAGACAGCACGATACAGAGACAGAGACAGACAGCACGATTAAAGAGACAGAGACAGAGACAGAGACTGACAGCACGATAAAGAGACAGAGACAGAGACAGACAGCACGATAAAGAGACAGAGACAGAGACAGACAGCACGATAAAGAGACAGAGACAGAGACAGACAGCACGATAAAGAGACAGAGACAGAGACAGACAGCACGATACAGAGACAGAGACAGAAACAGACAGCACGATAAAGAGACAGAGACAGAGACAGACAGCACGATACAGAGACAGAGACAGACAGCACGACACAGAGACAGAGACAGAGACAGACAGCACGATACAGAGACAGAGACAGAGACAGACAGCACGATAAAGAGACAGAGACAGAGACAGACAGCACGATACAGAGACAGAGACAGAGTCAGACAGCTCGATAAAGAGACAGAGACAGAGACAGACAGCACGATACAGAGACAGAGACAGAGACAGACAGCACGATACAGAGACAGAGACAGAGACAGACAGCACGATAAAGAGACAGAGACAGAGACAGAGACAGGCAGCACGATAAAGAGACAGAGACAGACAGCACGCTACAGAGACAGAGACAGAGACAGACAGCACGATAAAGAGACAGAGACAGAGACAGACAGCACGATAAAGAGACAGAGACAGAGACAGACAGCACGATACAGAGACAGAGAGACAGCACGACACAGAGACAGAGACAGAGACAGACAGCACGATACAGAGACAGAGACAGAGACAGACAGCACGATAATGAGACAGAGACAGACAGTACGATACAGAGACAGAGACAGAGTCAGACAGCACGATAAAGAGACAGAGACAGAGACAGACAGCACGATACAGAGACAGAGACAGAGACAGACAGCACGATAAAGAGACAGAGACAGAGACAGACAGCACGATACAGAGACAGAGACAGACAGCACGACACAGAGACAGAGACAGAGACAGACAGCACGATACAGAGACAGAGACAGAGACAGACAGCACGATAAAGAGACAGAGACAGAGACAGACAGCACGATACAGAGACAGAGAGAGACAGCACGACACAGAGACAGAGACAGAGACAGAGACAGACAGCACGATAAAGAGACAGAGACAGAGACAGACAGCTCGATACAGGGACAGAGACAGAAACAGACAGCACGATACAGAGACAGAAACAGACAGCACGATAAAGAGACAGAGACAGAGACATAGACAGACAGCACGATACAGAGACTGAGACAGAGACAGACAGCACGATACAGAGACAGAGACAGAGATAGACAGCACGATACAGAGACAGAGACAGAGACATAGACAGACAGCACGATACAGAGACTGAGACAGAGACAGACAGCACGATACAGAGACAGAGACAGAGATAGACAGCACGATACAGACACAGAGACAGAGACAGACAGCACGATAAAGAGACAGAGACAGAGACAGACAGTACGATACAGAGACAGAGACAGAGTCAGACAGCACGATAAAGAGACAGAGACAGAGACAGACAGCACGATACAGAGACAGAGACAGAGACAGACAGCACGATACAGAGACAGAGACAGACAGCACGATAAAGAGACAGAGACAGAGACAGACAGCACGATACAGAGACAGAGACAGAGACAGACAGCACGATAAAGAGACAGAGACAGAGACAGACAGCACGATTCAGAGACAGAGACAGAGACAGACAGCACGATAAAGAGACAGAGACAGGGACAGACAGCACGATACAGAGACAGAGACAGACAGCACGATACAGAGACAGAGACAGAGACAGACAGCACGATACAGAGACAGAGACAGAGATAGACAGCACGATACAGAGACAGAGACAGAGACAGACAGCACGATACAGAGACAGAGACAGACAGCACGATACAGAGACAGAGACAGACAGCACGATAAAGAGACAGAGACAGAGACAGATAGCACGATACAGAGACAGAGACAGAAACAGACAGCACGATACAGAGACAGAGACAGACAGCACGATACAGAGACAGAGACATAGACAGACAGCACGATACAGAGACAGAGACAGACAGCACGATAAAGAGACAGAGACAGACAGCACGATAAAGAGACAGAGACAGAGACAGACAGCACGATAAAGAGACAGAGACAGACAGCACGATACAGAGACAGAGACAGAGACAGACAGCACGATAAAGAGACAGAGACAGAGACAGACAGCACGATACAGAGACAGAGAGAGAGACAGACAGCACGATACAGAGACAGAGACAGAGACAGACAGCACGATAAAGAGACAGAGACAGAGACAGACAGCACGATACAGAGACAGAGACAGAGACAGACAGCACGATACAGAGACAGAGACAGAGACAGAGACAGACAGCACGATAAAGAGACAGAGACAGAGACAGAGACAGGCAGCACGATAAAGAGACAGAGACAGACAGCACGATACAGAGACAGAGACAGAGACAGACAGCACGATAAAGAGACAGAGACAGAGACAGACAGCACGATAAAGAGACAGAGACAGAGACAGACAGCACGATACAGAGACAGAGAGAGACAGCACGACACAGAGACAGAGACAGAGACAGACAGCACGATACAGAGACAGAGACAGACAGCACGATAAAGAGACAGAGACAGAGACAGACAGCACGATACAGAGACAGAGAGAGACAGCACGACACAGAGACAGAGACAGAGACAGAGACAGACAGCACGATAAAGAGACAGAGACAGAGACAGACAGCACGATACAGAGACAGAGACAGAAACAGACAGCACGATACAGAGACAGAAACAGACAGCACGATACAGAGACAGAGACAGAGACAGAGACAGGCAGCACGATACAGAGACAGAGACAGAAACAGACAGCACGATACAGAGACAGAAACAGACAGCACGATACAGAGACAGAAACAGACAGCACGATACAGAGACAGAGACAGAGACAGAGACAGACAGCACGATACAGAGACAGAGACAGAGACAGAGACAGACAGCACGATAAAGAGACAGAGACAGACAGCACGATACAGAGACAGAGACAGAAACAGACAGCACGATACAGAGACAGAAACAGACAGCACGATACAGAGACAGAAACAGACAGCACGATACAGAGACAGAGACAGAGACAGAGACAGACAGCACGATACAGAGACAGAGACAGAGACAGAGACAGACAGCACGATAAAGAGACAGAGACAGACAGCACGATACAGAGACAGAGACAGACAGCACGATAAAGAGACAGAGACAGAGACAGACAGCACGATACAGAGACAGAGACAGAGTCAGACAGCACGATAAAGAGACAGAGACAGAGACAGACAGCACGATACAGAGACAGAGACAGACAGCACAATACAGAGACAGAGACAGAGACAGACAGCACGATACAGAGACAGACAGCACGATACAGAGACAGAGACAGAGACAGAGACAGACAGCACGATAAAGAGACAGAGACAGAGACAGACAGCACGATAAAGAGACAGAGACAGAGACAGAGACAGACAGCACGATAAAGAGACAGAGACAGACAGCACGATACAGAGACAGAGACAGAGACAGACAGCACGATAAAGAGACAGAGACAGAGACAGACAGCACGATACAGAGACAGAGACAGAAACAGACAGCACGATAAAGAGACAGAGACAGACAGCACGATACAGACACAGAGACAGACAGCACGACACAGAGACAGAGACAGACAGCACGATACAGAGACAGAGACAGAGACAGACAGCACGATAAAGAGACAGAGACAGAGACAGACAGCACGATACAGAGACAGAGACAGAGTCAGACAGCTCGATAAAGAGACAGAGACAGAGACAGACAGCACGATACAGAGACAGAGACAGAGACAGACAGCACGATACAGAGACAGAGACAGAGACAGAGACAGACAGCACGATAAAGAGACAGAGACAGAGACAGAGACAGGCAGCACGATAAAGAGACAGAGACAGACAGCACGATACAGAGACAGAGACAGAGACAGACAGCACGATAAAGAGACAGAGACAGAGACAGAGACAGACAGCACGATAAAGAGACAGAGACAGAGACAGAGACAGGCAGCACGATAAAGAGACAGAGACAGACAGCACGATACAGAGACAGAGACAGAGACAGACAGCACGATAAAGAGACAGAGACAGAGACAGACAGCACGATAAAGAGACAGAGACAGAGACAGACAGCACGATACAGAGACAGAGAGAGACAGCACGACACAGAGACAGAGACATAGACAGACAGCACGATACAGAGACAGAGACAGAGACAGACAGCACGATAAAGAGACAGAGACAGAGACAGACAGTACGATACAGAGACAGAGACAGACAGCACGATAAAGAGACAGAGACAGAGACAGACAGCACGATACAGAGACAGAGACAGAGACAGACAGCACGATACAGAGACAGAGACAGAGACAGACAGCACGATAAAGAGACAGAGACAGAGACAGACAGCACGATAAAGAGACAGAGACAGAGACAGACAGCACGTTACAGAGACAGAGACAGAGACAGACAGCACGATAAAGAGACAGAGACAGAGACAGACAGCACGATTCAGAGACAGAGAGAGACAGCACGACACAGAGACAGAGACAGAGACAGAGACAGACAGCACGATACAGAGACAGAGACAGAGACAGACAGCACGATACAGAGACAGAGAGAGACAGCACGACACAGAGACAGAGACAGAGACAGAGACAGACAGCACGATACAGAGACAGAGACAGAGACAGACAGCACGATAAAGAGACAGAGACAGAGACAGACAGTACGATACAGAGACAGAGACAGAGTCAGACAGCACGATACAGAGACAGAGACAGAGACAGAGACAGACAGCACGATAAAGAGACAGAGACAGAGACAGACAGCACGATAAAGAGACAGAGACAGAGACAGACAGCACGATACAGAGACAGAGACAGAGACAGACAGCACGATACAGAGACAGAGACAGACAGCACGACAAAGAGACAGAGACAGAGACAGACAGCACGATACAGAGACAGAGACAGAGACAGACAGCACGATAAAGAGACAGAGACAGAGACAGAGACAGACAGCACGATTCAGAGACAGAGACAGAGACAGACAGCACGATACAGAGACAGAGACAGACAGCACGATTAAAGAGACAGAGACAGAGACAGAGACTGACAGCACGATAAAGAGACAGAGACAGAGACAGACAGCACGATAAAGAGACAGAGACAGAGACAGACAGCACGATAAAGAGACAGAGACAGAGACAGACAGCACGATAAAGAGACAGAGACAGAGACAGACAGCACGATACAGAGACAGAGACAGAAACAGACAGCACGATAAAGAGACAGAGACAGAGACAGACAGCACGATACAGAGACAGAGACAGAGACAGAGACAGACAGCACGATACAGAGACAGAGACAGAGACAGACAGCACGATAAAGAGACAGAGACAGAGACAGACAGCACGATACAGAGACAGAGACAGATTCAGACAGCTCGATAAAGAGACAGAGACAGAGACAGACAGCACGATACAGAGACAGAGACAGAGACAGACAGCACGATACAGAGACAGAGACAGAGACAGACAGCACGATAAAGAGACAGAGACAGAGACAGAGACAGGCAGCACGATAAAGAGACAGAGACAGACAGCACGCTACAGAGACAGAGACAGAGACAGACAGCACGATAAAGAGACAGAGACAGAGACAGACAGCACGATAAAGAGACAGAGACAGAGACAGACAGCACGATACAGAGACAGAGAGACAGCACGACACAGAGACAGAGACAGAGACAGACAGCACGATACAGAGACAGAGACAGAGACAGACAGCACGATAATGAGACAGAGACAGACAGTACGATACAGAGACAGAGACAGAGTCAGACAGCACGATAAAGAGACAGAGACAGAGACAGACAGCACGATACAGAGACAGAGACAGAGACAGACAGCACGATAAAGAGACAGAGACAGAGACAGACAGCACGATACAGAGACAGAGAGAGACAGCACGACACAGAGACAGAGACAGAGACAGACAGCACGATACAGAGACAGAGACAGAGACAGACAACACGATAAAGAGACAGAGACAGAGACAGACAGCACGATACAGAGACAGAGAGAGACAGCACGACACAGAGACAGAGACAGAGACAGAGACAGACAGCACGATAAAGAGACAGAGACAGAGACAGACAGCTCGATACAGGGACAGAGACAGAAACAGACAGCACGATACAGAGACAGAAACAGACAGCACGATACAGAGACAGAGACAGAGACATAGACAGACAGCACGATACAGAGACAGAGACAGAGACAGACAGCACGATACAGAGACAGAGACAGAGATAGACAGCACGATACAGACACAGAGACAGAGACAGACAGCACGATAAAGAGACAGAGACAGAGACAGACAGTACGATACAGAGACAGAGACAGAGTCAGACAGCACGATAAAGAGACAGAGACAGAGACAGACAGCACGATACAGAGACAGAGACAGAGACAGACAGCACGATACAGAGACAGAGACAGACAGCACGATAAAGAGACAGAGACAGAGACAGACAGCACGATACAGAGACAGAGACAGAGACAGACAGCACGATAAAGAGACAGAGACAGAGACAGACAGCACGATTCAGAGACAGAGACAGAGACAGACAGCACGATAAAGAGACAGAGACAGGGACAGACAGCACGATACAGAGACAGAGACAGACAGCACGATACAGAGACAGAGACAGAGACAGACAGCACGATACAGAGACAGAGACAGAGATAGACAGCACGATACAGAGACAGAGACAGAGACAGACAGCACGATACAGAGACAGAGACAGACAGCACGATACAGAGACAGAGACAGGGACAGACAGCACGATAAAGAGACAGAGACAGAGACAGACAGCACGATAAAGAGACAGAGACAGAGACAGACAGCACGATACAGAGACAGAGACAGACAGCACGATACAGAGACAGAGACAGAAACAGACAGCACGATACAGAGACAGAGACAGACAGCACGATACAGAGACAGAGACATAGACAGACAGCACGATACAGAGACAGAGACAGACAGCACGATACAGAGACAGAGACAGAGACAGTCAGCACGATAAAGAGACAGAGACAGAGACAGACAGCACGATACAGAGACAGAGACAGAGACAGACAGCACGATACAGAGACAGAGACAGAGACAGACAGCACGATAAAGAGACAGAGACAGAGACAGACAGCACGATAAAGAGACAGAGACAGAGACAGACAGCACGATACAGAGACAGAGACAGAGACAGACAGCACGATACAGAGACAGAGACAGAGACAGACAGCACGATAAAGAGACAGAGACAGAGACAGACAGCACGATACAGAGACAGAGAGAGAGACAGACAGCACGATACAGAGACAGAGACAGAGACAGACAGCACGATAAAGAGACAGAGACAGAGACAGACAGCACGATACAGAGACAGAGACAGAGACAGACAGCACGATACAGAGACAGAGACAGAGACAGAGACAGACAGCACGATAAAGAGACAGAGACAGAGACAGAGACAGGCAGCACGATAAAGAGACAGAGACAGACAGCACGATACAGAGACAGAGACAGAGACAGACAGCACGATAAAGAGACAGAGACAGAGACAGACAGCACGATAAAGAGACAGAGACAGAGACAGACAGCACGATACAGAGACAGAGAGAGACAGCACGACACAGAGACAGAGACAGAGACAGACAGCACGATACAGAGACAGAGACAGAGACAGACAGCACGATAAAGAGACAGAGACAGAGACAGACAGTACGATACAGAGACAGAGACAGAGTCAGACAGCACGATAAAGAGACAGAGACAGAGACAGACAGCACGATACAGAGACAGAGACAGAGACAGACAGCACGATACAGAGACAGAGACAGAGACAGACAGCACGATAAAGAGACAGAGACAGAGACAGACAGCACGATAAAGAGACAGAGACAGAGACAGACAGCACGATAAAGAGACAGAGACAGAGACAGACAGCACGTTACAGAGACAGAGACAGAGACAGACAGCACGATAAAGAGACAGAGACAGAGACAGACAGCACGATACAGAGACAGAGAGAGACAGCACGACACAGAGACAGAGACAGAGACAGAGACAGACAGCACGATACAGAGACAGAGACAGAGACAGACAGCACGATACAGAGACAGAGAGAGACAGCACGACACAGAGACAGAGACAGAGACAGAGACAGACAGCACGATACAGAGACAGAGACAGAGACAGACAGCACGATAAAGAGACAGAGACAGAGACAGACAGTACGATACAGAGACAGAGACAGAGTCAGACAGCCCGATACAGAGACAGAGACAGAGACAGAGACAGACAGCACGATAAAGAGACAGAGACAGAGACAGACAGCACGATAAAGAGACAGAGACAGAGACAGACAGCACGATACAGAGACAGAGACAGAGACAGACAGCACGATACAGAGACAGAGACAGACAGCACGACAAAGAGACAAAGACAGAGACAGACAGCACGATACAGAGACAGAGACAGAGACAGACAGCACGATAAAGAGACAGAGACAGAGACAGAGACAGACAGCACGATTCAGAGACAGAGACAGAGACAGACAGCACGATACAGAGACAGAGACAGACAGCACGATTAAAGAGACAGAGACAGAGACAGAGACTGACAGCACGATAAAGAGACAGAGACAGAGACAGACAGCACGATAAAGAGACAGAGACAGAGACAGACAGCACGATAAAGAGACAGAGACAGAGACAGACAGCACGATACAGAGACAGAGACAGAAACAGACAGCACGATAAAGAGACAGAGACAGAGACAGACAGCACGATACAGAGACAGAGACAGACAGCACGATACAGAGACAGAGACAGAGTCAGACAGCTCGATAAAGAGACAGAGACAGAGACAGACAGCACGATACAGAGACAGAGACAGAGACAGACAGCACGATACAGAGACAGAGACAGAGACAGACAGCACGATAAAGAGACAGAGACAGAGACAGAGACAGGCAGCACGATAAAGAGACAGAGACAGACAGCACGCTACAGAGACAGAGACAGAGACAGACAGCACGATACAGAGACAGAGACAGAGACAGACAGCACGATACAGAGACAGAGACAGAGACAGACAGCACAATAAAGAGACAGAGACAGAGACAGACAGCACGATAAAGAGACAGAGACAGAGACAGACAGCACGATACAGAGACAGAGAGAGACAGCACGACACAGAGACAGAGACAGAGACAGACAGCACGATACAGAGACAGAGACAGAGACAGACAGCACGATAATGAGACAGAGACAGAGACAGACAGTACGATACAGAGACAGAGACAGAGTCAGACAGCACGATAAAGAGACAGAGACAGAGACAGACAGCACGATACAGAGACAGAGACAGAGACAGACAGCACGATAAAGAGACAGAGACAGAGACAGACAGCACGATACAGAGACAGAGAGAGACAGCACGACACAGAGACAGAGACAGAGACAGACAGCACGATACAGAGACAGAGACAGAGACAGACAGCACGATAAAGAGACAGAGACAGAGACAGACAGCACGATACAGAGACAGAGAGAGACAGCACAACACAGAGACAGAGACAGAGACAGAGACAGACAGCACGATAAAGAGACAGAGACAGAGACAGACAGCACGATACAGAGACAGAGACAGAAACAGACAGCACGATACAGAGACAGAAACAGACAGCACGCTACAGAGACAGAGACAGAGACAGAGACAGACAGCACGATACAGAGACAGAGACAGAGACAGACAGCACGATCCAGAGACAGAGACAGAGATAGACAGCACGATACAGACACAGAGACAGAGACAGACAGCACGATAAAGAGACAGAGACAGAGACAGACAGTACGATACAGAGACAGAGACAGAGTCAGACAGCACGATAAAGAGACAGAGACAGAGACAGACAGCACGATACAGAGACAGAGACAGAGACAGACAGCACGATACAGAGACAGAGACAGACAGCACGATAAAGAGACAGAGACAGAGACAGACCGCACGATACAGAGACAGAGACAGAGACAGACAGCACGATAAAGAGACAGAGACAGAGACAGACAGCACGATTCAGAGACAGAGACAGAGACAGACAGCACGATAAAGAGACAGAGACAGGGACAGACAGCACGATACAGAGACAGAGACAGACAGCACGATACAGAGACAGAGACAGAGACAGACAGCACGATACAGAGACAGAGACAGAGACAGACAGCACGATACAGAGACAGAGACAGAGACAGACAGCACGATACAGAGACAGAGACAGACAGCACGATACAGAGACAGAGACAGAGACAGACAGCACGATAAAGAGACAGAGACAGAGACAGATAGCACGATACAGAGACAGAGACAGAAACAGACAGCACGATACAGAGACAGAGACAGACAGCACGATACAGAGACAGAGACATAGACAGACAGCACGATACAGAGACAGAGACAGACAGCACGATAAAGAGACAGAGACAGAGACAGACAGCACGATAAAGAGACAGAGACAGAGACAGACAGCACGATAAAGAGACAGAGACAGACAGCACGATACAGAGACAGAGACAGAGACAGACAGCACGATAAAGAGACAGAGACAGAGACAGACAGCACGATACAGAGACAGAGAGAGAGACAGACAGCACGATACAGAGACAGAGACAGAGACAGACAGCACGATAAAGAGACAGAGACAGAGACAGACAGCACGATACAGAGACAGAGACAGACAGCACGATACAGAGACAGAGACAGAGACAGACAGCACGATAAAGAGACAGAGATAGAGACAGACAGCACGATAAAGAGACAGAGACAGACAGCACGATACAGAGACAGAGACAGAGACAGACAGCACGATACAGAGACAGAGACAGAGACAGACAGCACGATACAGAGACAGAGACAGAGACAGACAGAGCGATAAAGAGACAGAGACAGACAGCACGATACAGAGACAGAGACAGACTGCACGATAAAGAGACAGAGACAGACAGCACGATACAGAGACAGAGACAGAGACAGACAGCACGATAAAGAGACAGAGACAGACAGCACGATACAGAGACAGAGAGAGAGACAGACAGCACGATAAAGAGACAGAGACAGAGACAGACAGCACGATACAGAGACAGAGAGAGAGACAGACAGCACGATACAGAGACAGAGACAGAGACAGACAGCACGAGACAGAGACCGAGACAGACAGCACGATACAGAGACAGAGACAGAGACAGACAGCACGATACAGAGACAGAGACAGAGACAGACAGCACGATACAGACAGAGACAGACAGCACGATAAAGAGACAGAGACAGAGACAGACAGCACGATACAGAGACAGAGACAGAGACAGACAGCACGATACAGACAGAGACAGACAGCACGATAAAGAGACAGAGACAGAGACAGACAGCACGATACAGAGACAGAGACAGAGACAGACAGCACGATACAGAGACAGAGACAGAGACAGACAGCACGATACAGAGACAGAGACAGACAGCACGATACAGAGACAGAGACAGGGACAGACAGCACGATAATGAGACAGAGACAGAGACAGACAGCACGATACAGAGACAGAGACAGACAGCACGATAAAGAGACAGAGACAGAGACAGACAGCAGGATACAGAGACAGAGACAGAGACAGACAGCACGATAAAGAGACAGAGACAGAGACAGAGACAGACAGCACGATACAGAGACAGAGACAGAGACAGACAGCACGATAAAGAGACAGAGACAGAGACAGACAGCACGATTCAGAGACAGAGACAGAGACAGACAGCACGATACAGAGACAGAGACAGACAGCATGATGCAGAGACAGAGACAGAGACAGACAGCACGATAAAGAGACAGAGACAGAGACAGACAGCACGATAAAGAGACAGAGACAGAGACAGACAGCACGATACAGAGACAGAGACAGAGACAGACAGCACGATACAGAGACAGAGGCAGACAGCACGATACAGAGACAGAGACAGAGACAGACAGCATGATACAGAGACAGAGACAGACAGCACGATAAAGAGACAGAGACAGAGACAGACAGCACGATGCAGAGACAAAGACAGAGACAGACAGCACGATAAAGAGACAGAGACAGAGACAGACAGCACGATACAGAGACAGAGACAGAGACAGAGACAGACAGCACGATACAGAGACAGAGGCAGACAGCACGATACAGAGACAGAGACAGAGACAGACAGCACGATACAGAGACAGAGACAGAGACAGACAGCACGGTACAGAGACAGAGACAGAGACAGACAGCACGATGCAGAGACAAAGACAGAGACAGACAGCACGATACAGAGACAGAGACAGAGACAGACAGCACGATAAAGAGACAGAGACAGAGACAGACAGCACGATACAGAGACAGAGACAGAGACAGAGACAGACAGCACGATACAGAGACAGAGGCAGACAGCACGATACAGAGACAGAGACAGAGACAGACAGCACGATACAGAGACAGAGACAGAGGCAGACAGCACGATCCAGAGACAGAGACAGAGACAGACAGCACGATACAGAGACAGAGACAGAGACAGACAGCACGATACAGAGACAGAGACAGACAGCACGATACAGAGACAGAGACAGACAGCACGATACAGAGACAGAGACAGACAGCACGATAAAGAGACAGAGACGGAGACAGACAGCACGATACAGAGAAAGAGACAGAGACAGACAGCACGATACAGAGACAGAGACAGAGACAGAGACAGACAGCACGATACAGAGACAGAGACAGACAGCACGATAAAGAGACAGAGACAGAGACAGACAGCACGATGCAGAGACAGAGACAGAGACAGACAGCACGATACAGAGACAGAGACAGAGACAGAGACAGACAGCACGATACAGAGACAGAGCCAGAGACAGACAGCACGATAAAGAGACAGAGACAGAGACAGACAGCACGATGCAGAGACAGAGACAGAGACAGAAAGCACGATAAAGAGACAGAGACAGAGGCAGACAGCACGATACAGAGACAGAGACAGAGACAGACCGCACGATACAGAGACAGAGACAGAGACAGACAGCACGATACAGAGACAGAGACAGAGACAGACAGCACGATACAGAGACAGAGACAGACAGCACGATAAAGAGACAGAGACAGACAGCACGATACAGAGACAGAGACAGAGACAGACAGCACGATACAGAGACAGAGAGAGACAGCACGACACAGAGACAGAGACAGAGACAGACAGCACGATACAGAGACAGAGACAGAGACAGACAGCACGATAAAGAGACAGAGACAGAGACAGACAGTACGATACAGAGACAGAGACAGAGTCAGACAGCACGATAAAGAGACAGAGACAGAGACAGACAGCACGATACAGAGACAGAGACAGAGACAGACAGCACGATAAAGAGACAGAGACAGAGACAGACAGCACGATACAGAGACAGAGAGAGACAGCACGACACAGAGACAGAGACAGAGACAGACAGCACGATACAGAGACAGAGACAGAGACAGACAGCACGATAAAGAGACAGAGACAGAGACAGACAGCACGATACAGAGACAGAGAGAGACAGCACGACACAGAGACAGAGACAGAGACAGAGACAGACAGCACGATACAGACACAGAGACAGAGACAGACAGCACGATAAAGAGACAGAGACAGAGACAGACAGTACGATACAGAGACAGAGACAGAGTCAGACAGCACGATAAAGAGCCAGAGACAGAGACAGACAGCACGATACAGAGACAGAGACAGAGACAGACAGCACGATACAGAGACAGAGACAGACAGCACGATAAAGAGACAGAGACAGAGACAGACAGCACGATACAGAAACAGAGACAGAGACAGACAGCACGATAAAGAGACAGAGACAGAGACAGACAGCACGATTCAGAGACAGAGACAGAGACAGACAGCACGATAAAGAGACAGAGACAGGGACAGACAGCACGATACAGAGACAGAGACAGACAGCACGATACAGAGACAGAGACAGAGACAGACAGCACGATACAGAGACAGAGACAGAGACAGACAGCACGATACAGAGACAGAGACAGAGACAGACAGCACGATAAAGAGACAGAGACAGAGAGAGATAGCACGATACAGAGACAGAGACAGAAACAGACAGCACGATACAGAGACAGAGACAGACAGCACGATACAGAGACAGAGACATAGACAGACAGCACGATACAGTGACAGAGACAGAGACAGACAGCACGATACAGAGACAGAGACAGACAGCACGATAAAGAGACAGAGACAGAGACAGACAGCACGATAAAGAGACAGAGACAGAGACAGACAGCACAATAAAGAGACAGAGACAGACAGCACGATACAGAGACAGAGACAGAGACAGACAGCACGATAAAGAGACAGAGACAGAGACAGAGACAGACAGCACGATACAGAGACAGAGAGAGAGACAGACAGCACGATACAGAGACAGCGAGAGAGACAGACAGCACGATACAGAGACAGAGACAGAGACAGACAGCACGATAAAGAGACAGAGACAGAGACAGACAGCACGATAAAGAGACAGAGACAGAGACAGAGACAGACAGCACGATACAGAGATAGAGACAGAGACAGACAGCACGATAAAGAGACAGAGACAGAGACAGACAGCACGATACAGAGACAGAGACAGAGACAGACAGCACGATAAAGAGACAGAGACAGAGACAGACAGCACGATACAGAGACAGAGACAGACAGCACGATACAGAGACAGAGACAGAGACAGACAGCACGATAAAGAGACAGAGACAGAGACAGACAGCACGATAAAGAGACAGAGACAGACAGCACGATACAGAGACAGAGACAGAGACAGACAGCACGATACAGAGACAGAGACAGAGACAGACAGCACGATACAGAGACAGAGACAGAGACAGACAGAGCGATAAAGAGACAGAGACAGACAGCACGATACAGAGACAGAGACAGACTGCACGATAAAGAGACAGAGACAGACAGCACGATACAGAGACAGAGACAGAGACAGACAGCACGATAAAGAGACAGAGACAGACAGCACGATACAGAGACAGAGAGAGAGACAGACAGCACGATAAAGAGACAGAGACAGAGACAGACAGCACGAGACAGAGACCGAGACAGACAGCACGATACAGAGACAGAGACAGAGACAGACAGCACGATACAGAGACAGAGACAGAGACAGACAGCACGATACAGACAGAGACAGACAGCACGATAAAGAGACAGAGACAGAGACAGACAGCACGATACAGAGACAGAGACAGAGACAGACAGCACGATACAGAGACAGAGACAGAGACAGACAGCACGATACAGAGACACAGACAGACAGCACGATACAGAGACAGAGACAGAGACAGACAGCACGATAATGAGACAGAGACAGAGACAGACAGCACGATACAGAGACAGAGACAGACAGCACGATAAAGAGACAGAGACAGAGACAGACAGCAGGATACAGAGACAGAGACAGAGACAGACAGCACGATAAAGAGACAGAGACAGAGACAGACAGCACGATACAGAGACAGAGACAGAGACAGACAGCACGATAAAGAGACAGAGACAGAGACAGACAGCACGATTCAGAGACATGGACAGAGACAGACAGCACGATAAAGAGACAGAGACAGAGACAGACAGCACGATACAGAGACAGAGACAGACAGCATGATACAGAGACAGAGACAGAGACAGACAGCACGATAAAGAGACAGAGACAGAGACAGACAGCACGATGCAGAGACAAAGACAGAGACAGACAGCACGATAAAGAGACAGAGACAGAGACAGACAGCACGATACAGAGACAGAGACAGAGACAGACAGCACGATACAGAGACAGAGGCAGAGACAGACAGCACGATACAGAGACAGAGACAGAGACAGAGACAGACAGCACGATACAGAGACAGAGACAGAGACAGACAGCACGAAAAAGAGACAGAGACAGAGACAGACAGCACGATACAGAGACAGAGACAGAGACAGACAGCACGATACAGGGACAGAGACAGAGACAGACAGCACGATAAAGAGACAGAGACAGAGACAGACAGCACGATACAGAGACAGAGACAGAGACAGACAGCACGATACAGGGACAGAGACAGAGACAGACAGCACGATAAAGAGACAGAGACAGAGACAGACAGCATGATACAGAGACAGAGACAGACAGCTCGATACAGAGACAGAGACAGAGACAGACAGCACGATACAGAGACAGAGACAGAGACAGACAGCATGATACAGAGACAGAGACAGAGACAGACAGCACGATACAGAGACAGAGACAGAGACAGACAGCACGATACAGAGACAGAGACAGAGACAGACAGCACGATACAGAGACAGAGACAGAGACAGACAGCACGATACAGAGACAGAGACAGACAGCACGATAAAGAGACAGAGACGGAGACAGACAGCACGATACAGGGAAAGAGACAGAGACAGACAGCACGATACAGAGACAGAGACAGAGACAGAGACAGACAGCACGATACAGAGACAGAGAGAGAGACAGACAGCACGATGCAGAGACAGAGACAGAGACAGACAGCACGATACAGAGACAGAGACAGAGACAGAGACAGAGACAGAGACAGAGACAGAGACAGACAGCACGATACAGAGACAGAGAGAGAGACAGACAGCACGATACAGAGACAGAGACAGAGACAGACAGCACGATACAGAGACAGAGACAGACAGCACGATAAAGAGACAGAGACAGAGACAGACAGCACGATACAGAGACAGAGCCAGAGACAGACAGCACGATAAAGAGACAGAGACAGAGACAGACAGCACGATGCAGAGACAGAGACAGAGACAGACCGCACGATAAAGAGACATAGACAGAGACAGACAGCACGATGCAGAGACAGAGACAGAGACAGACAGCACGATACAGAGACAGAGACAGAGACAGAGACAGACAGCACGATACAGAGACAGAGCCAGAGACAGACAGCACGATAAAGAGACAGAGACAGAGACAGACAGCACGATGCAGAGACAGAGACAGAGACAGAAAACACGATAAAGAGACAGAGACAGACAGCACGATACAGAGACAGAGAGAGAGACAGACAGCACGATAAAGAGACAGAGACAGAGACAGACAGCACGATACAGAGACAGAGAGAGAGACAGACAGCACGATACAGAGACAGAGACAGAGACAGACAGCACGATAAAGAGACAGAGACAGAGACAGACAGCACGATAAGGAGACAGAGACAGAGACAGAGACAGACAGCACGATACAGAGATAGAGACAGAGACAGACAGCACGATAAAGAGACAGAGACAGAGACAGACAGCACGATACAGAGACAGAGACAGAGACAGACAGCACGATAAAGAGACAGAGACAGAGACAGACAGCACGATACAGAGACAGAGACAGACAGCACGATACAGAGACAGAGACAGAGACAGACAGCACGATAAAGAGACAGAGACAGAGACAGACTGCACGATAAAGAGACAGAGACAGACAGCACGATACAGAGACAGAGACAGAGACAGACAGCACGATACAGAGACAGAGACAGAGACAGACAGCACGATACAGAGACAGAGACAGAGACAGACAGAGCGATAAAGAGACAGAGACAGACAGCACGATACAGAGACAGAGACAGACTGCACGATAAAGAGACAGAGACAGACAGCACGATACAGAGACAGAGACAGAGACAGACAGCACGATAAAGAGACAGAGACAGACAGCACGATACAGAGACAGAGAGAGAGACAGACAGCACGATAAAGAGACAGAGACAGAGACAGACAGCACGATACAGAGACAGAGAGAGAGACAGACAGCACGATACAGAGACAGAGACAGAGACAGACAGCACGAGACAGAGACCGAGACAGACAGCACGATACAGAGACAGAGACAGAGACAGACAGCACGATACAGAGACAGAGACAGAGACAGACAGCACGATACAGACAGAGACAGACAGCACGATAAAGAGACAGAGACAGAGACAGACAGCACGATACAGAGACAGAGACAGAGACAGACAGCACGATACAGAGACAGAGACAGACAGCACGATACAGAGACAGAGACAGAGACAGACAGCACGATAAAGAGACAGAGACAGAGACAGACAGCACGATAAAGAGACAGAGACAGACAGCACGATACAGAGACAGAGACAGAGACAGACAGCACGATACAGAGACAGAGACAGAGACAGACAGCACGATACAGAGACAGAGACAGAGACAGACAGAGCGATAAAGAGACAGAGACAGACAGCACGATACAGAGACAGAGACAGACTGCACGATAAAGAGACAGAGACAGACAGCACGATACAGAGACAGAGACAGAGACAGACAGCACGATAAAGAGACAGAGACAGACAGCACGATACAGAGACAGAGAGAGAGACAGACAGCACGATAAAGAGACAGAGACAGAGACAGACAGCACGAGACAGAGACCGAGACAGACAGCACGATACAGAGACAGAGACAGAGACAGACAGCACGATACAGAGACAGAGACAGAGACAGACAGCACGATACAGACAGAGACAGACAGCACGATAAAGAGACAGAGACAGAGACAGACAGCACGATACAGAGACAGAGACAGAGACAGACAGCACGATACAGAGACAGAGACAGAGACAGACAGCACGATACAGAGACACAGACAGACAGCACGATACAGAGACAGAGACAGAGACAGACAGCACGATAATGAGACAGAGACAGAGACAGACAGCACGATACAGAGACAGAGACAGACAGCACGATAAAGAGACAGAGACAGAGACAGACAGCAGGATACAGAGACAGAGACAGAGACAGACAGCACGATAAAGAGACAGAGACAGAGACAGACAGCACGATACAGAGACAGAGACAGAGACAGACAGCACGATACAGAGACAGACAGCACGATAAAGAGACAGAGACAGAGACAGACAGCACGATTCAGAGACAGAGACAGAGACAGACAGCACGATAAAGAGACAGAGACAGAGACAGACAGCACGATACAGAGACAGAGACAGACAGCATGATACAGAGACAGAGACAGAGACAGACAGCACGATAAAGAGACAGAGACAGAGACAGACAGCACGATGCAGAGACAAAGACAGAGACAGACAGCACGATAAAGAGACAGAGACAGAGACAGACAGCACGATACAGAGACAGAGACAGAGACAGACAGCACGATACAGAGACAGAGGCAGAGACAGACAGCACGATACAGAGACAGAGACAGAGACAGAGACAGACAGCACGATACAGAGACAGAGACAGAGACAGACAGCACGAAAAAGAGACAGAGACAGAGACAGACAGCACGATACAGAGACAGAGACAGAGACAGACAGCACGATACAGGGACAGAGACAGAGACAGACAGCACGATAAAGAGACAGAGACAGAGACAGACAGCACGATACAGAGACAGAGACAGAGACAGACAGCACGATACAGGGACAGAGACAGAGACAGACAGCACGATAAAGAGACAGAGACAGAGACAGACAGCATGATACAGAGACAGAGACAGACAGCTCGATACAGAGACAGAGACAGAGACAGACAGCACGATACAGAGACAGAGACAGAGACAGACAGCATGATACAGAGACAGAGACAGAGACAGACAGCACGATACAGAGACAGAGACAGAGACAGACAGCACGATACAGAGACAGAGACAGAGACAGACAGCACGATACAGAGACAGAGACAGAGACAGACAGCACGATACAGAGACAGAGACAGACAGCACGATAAAGAGACAGAGACGGAGACAGACAGCACGATACAGGGAAAGAGACAGAGACAGACAGCACGATACAGAGACAGAGACAGAGACAGAGACAGACAGCACGATACAGAGACAGAGAGAGAGACAGACAGCACGATGCAGAGACAGAGACAGAGACAGACAGCACGATACAGAGACAGAGACAGAGACAGAGACAGACAGCACGATACAGAGACAGAGCCAGAGACAGACAGCACGATAAAGAGACAGAGACAGAGACAGACAGCACGATGCAGAGACAGAGACAGAGACAGACAGCACGATAAAGAGACATAGACAGAGACAGACAGCACGATGCAGAGACAGAGACAGAGACAGACAGCACGATACAGAGACAGAGACAGACAGCACGATAAAGAGACAGAGACAGAGACAGACAGCACGATACAGAGACAGAGACAGAGACAGAGACAGACAGCACGATACAGAGACAGAGCCAGAGACAGACAGCACGATAAAGAGACAGAGACAGAGACAGACAGCACGATGCAGAGACAGAGACAGAGACAGAAAACACGATAAAGAGACAGAGACAGACAGCACGATACAGAGACAGAGAGAGAGACAGACAGCACGATAAAGAGACAGAGACAGAGACAGACAGCACGATACAGAGACAGAGAGAGAGACAGACAGCACGATACAGAGACAGAGACAGAGACAGACAGCACGATAAAGAGACAGAGACAGAGACAGACAGCACGATAAGGAGACAGAGACAGAGACAGAGACAGACAGCACGATACAGAGATAGAGACAGAGACAGACAGCACGATAAAGAGACAGAGACAGAGACAGACAGCACGATACAGAGACAGAGACAGAGACAGACAGCACGATAAAGAGACAGAGACAGAGACAGACAGCACGATAAAGAGACAGAGACAGACAGCACGATACAGAGACAGAGACAGAGACAGACAGCACGATAAAGAGACAGAGACAGAGACAGACAGCACGATAAAGAGACAGAGACAGACAGCACGATACAGAGACAGAGACAGAGACAGACAGCACGATACAGAGACAGAGACAGAGACAGACAGCACGATACAGAGACAGAGACAGAGACAGACAGAGCGATAAAGAGACAGAGACAGACAGCACGATACAGAGACAGAGACAGACTGCACGATAAAGAGACAGAGACAGACAGCACGATACAGAGACAGAGACAGAGACAGACAGCACGATAAAGAGACAGAGACAGACAGCACGATACAGAGACAGAGAGAGAGACAGACAGCACGATAAAGAGACAGAGACAGAGACAGACAGCACGATACAGAGACAGAGAGAGAGACAGACAGCACGATACAGAGACAGAGACAGAGACAGACAGCACGAGACAGAGACCGAGACAGACAGCACGATACAGAGACAGAGACAGAGACAGACAGCACGATACAGAGACAGAGACAGAGACAGACAGCACGATACAGACAGAGACAGACAGCACGATAAAGAGACAGAGACAGAGACAGACAGCACGATACAGAGACAGAGACAGAGACAGACAGCACGATACAGAGACAGAGACAGAGACAGACAGCACGATACAGAGACACAGACAGACAGCACGATACAGAGACAGAGACAGAGACAGACAGCACGATAATGAGACAGAGACATAGACAGACAGCACGATACAGAGACAGAGACAGACAGCACGATAAAGAGACAGAGACAGAGACAGACAGCAGGATACAGAGACAGAGACAGAGACAGACAGCACGATAAAGAGACAGAGACAGAGACAGACAGCACGATACAGAGACAGAGACAGAGACAGACAGCACGATAAAGAGACAGAGACAGAGACAGACAGCACGATTCAGAGACAGAGACAGAGACAGACAGCACGATAAAGAGACAGAGACAGAGACAGACAGCACGATACAGAGACAGAGACAGACAGCATGATACAGAGACAGAGACAGAGACAGACAGCACGATAAAGAGACAGAGACAGAGACAGACAGCACGATGCAGAGACAAAGACAGAGACAGACAGCACGATAAAGAGACAGAGACAGAGACAGACAGCACGATACAGAGACAGAGACAGAGACAGACAGCACGATACAGAGACAGAGGCAGAGACAGACAGCACGATACAGGGACAGAGACAGAGACAGACAGCACGATAAAGAGACAGAGACAGAGACAGACAGCATGATACAGAGACAGAGACAGACAGCTCGATACAGAGACAGAGACAGAGACAGACAGCACGATACAGAGACAGAGACAGAGACAGACAGCATGATACAGAGACAGAGACAGAGACAGACAGCACGATACAGAGACAGAGACAGAGACAGACAGCACGATACAGAGACAGAGACAGAGACAGACAGCACGATACAGAGACAGAGACAGAGACAGACAGCACGATACAGAGACAGAGACAGACAGCACGATAAAGAGACAGAGACGGAGACAGACAGCACGATACAGGGAAAGAGACAGAGACAGACAGCACGATACAGAGACAGAGACAGAGACAGAGACAGACAGCACGATACAGAGACAGAGAGAGAGACAGACAGCACGATGCAGAGACAGAGACAGAGACAGACAGCACGATACAGAGACAGAGACAGAGACAGAGACAGAGACAGACAGCACGATACAGAGACAGAGCCAGAGACAGACAGCACGATAAAGAGACAGAGACAGAGACAGACAGCACGATGCAGAGACAGAGACAGAGACAGACAGCACGATACAGAGACAGAGACAGAGACAGAGACAGAGACAGACAGCACGATACAGAGACAGAGCCAGAGACAGACAGCACGATAAAGAGACAGAGACAGAGACAGACAGCACGATGCAGAGACAGAGACAGAGACAGAAAGCACGATAAAGAGACAGAGACAGAGGCAGACAGCACGATACAGAGACAGAGACAGAGACAGACAGCACGATACAGAGACAGAGACAGAGACAGACAGCACGATACAGAGACAGAGACAGAGACAGACAGCACGATAAAGAGACAGAGACAGAGACAGACAGCACGATGCAGAGACAAAGACAGAGACAGACAGCACGATAAAGAGACAGAGACAGAGACAGACAGCACGATACAGAGACAGAGACAGAGACAGACAGCACGATACAGAGACAGAGGCAGAGACAGACAGCACGATACAGGGACAGAGACAGAGACAGACAGCACGATAAAGAGACAGAGACAGAGACAGACAGCATGATACAGAGACAGAGACAGACAGCTCGATACAGAGACAGAGACAGAGACAGACAGCACGATACAGAGACAGAGACAGAGACAGACAGCATGATACAGAGACAGAGACAGAGACAGACAGCACGATACAGAGACAGAGACAGAGACAGACAGCACGATACAGAGACAGAGACAGAGACAGACAGCACGATACAGAGACAGAGACAGAGACAGACAGCACGATACAGAGACAGAGACAGACAGCACGATAAAGAGACAGAGACGGAGACAGACAGCACGATACAGGGAAAGAGACAGAGACAGACAGCACGATACAGAGACAGAGACAGAGACAGAGACAGACAGCACGATACAGAGACAGAGAGAGAGACAGACAGCACGATGCAGAGACAGAGACAGAGACAGACAGCACGATACAGAGACAGAGACAGAGACAGAGACAGAGACAGACAGCACGATACAGAGACAGAGCCAGAGACAGACAGCACGATAAAGAGACAGAGACAGAGACAGACAGCACGATGCAGAGACAGAGACAGAGACAGACAGCACGATAAAGAGACAGAGACAGAGACAGACAGCACGATGCAGAGACAGAGACAGAGACAGACAGCACGATACAGAGACAGAGACAGAGACAGACAGCACGATACAGAGACAGAGACAGAGACAGACCGCACAATACAGAGACAGAGACAGAGACAGACAGAGCGATAAAGAGACAGAGACAGACAGCACGATACAGAGACAGAGACAGACTGCACGATAAAGAGACAGAGACAGAGACAGGCAGCACGATACAGAGACAGAGACAGAGACAGACAGCACGATAAAGAGACAGAGACAGACAGCACGATACAGAGATAGAGACAGACAGCACGATACTGAGACAGAGACAGAGACAGACAGCACGATAAAGAGACAGAGACAGAGACAGACAGCACGATACAGAGACAGAGAGAGAGACAGAGACAGACAGCACGATACAGAGACAGAGACAGAGACAGACAGCACGATACAGAGACAGAGACAGAGACAGACCGCACAATACAGAGACAGAGACAGAGACAGACAGAGCGATAAAGAGACAGAGACAGACAGCACGATACAGAGACAGAGACAGACTGCACGATAAAGAGACAGAGACAGAGACAGGCAGCACGATACAGAGACAGAGACAGAGACAGACAGCACGATAAAGAGACAGAGACAGACAGCACGATACAGAGATAGAGACAGACAGCACGATACTGAGACAGAGACAGAGACAGACAGCACGATAAAGAGACAGAGACAGAGACAGACAGCACGATACAGAGACAGAGAGAGAGACAGACAGCACGATACAGAGACAGAGACAGAGACAGACAGCACGATAAAGAGACAGAGACAGAGACAGACAGCACGATAAAGAGACAGAGACAGAGAGCACGATACAGAGACAGAGACAGAGACAGACAGCACGATACAGAGACAGAGACAGACAGCATGATACAGAGACAGAGAAAGAGACAGAGACAGAGACAGACAGCACGATACAGAGACAGAGACAGACAGCACGATAAAGAGACAGAGACAGAGACAGACAGCACGATGCAGAGACGAAGACAGAGACAGACAGCACGATAAAGAGACAGAGACAGAGACAGACAGCACGATACAGAGACAGAGACAGAGACAGACAGCACGATAAAGAGACATAGACAGAGACAGACAGCACGATACAGAGACAGAGACAGAGACAGACAGCACGATGCAGAGACAGAGACAGACAGCACGATACAGAGACAGAGACAGACAGCACGATAAAGAGACAGAGACAGGCAGCACGATACAGAGACAGAGACAGAGACAGACAGCACGATACAGAGACAGAGACAGAGACAGACAGCACGATACAGAGACAGAGACAGAGACAGACAGCACGATACAGAGACAGAGACAGACAGCACGATACAGAGACAGAGACAGAGACAGACAGCACGATAAAGAGACAGAGACAGAGACAGACAGCACGATGCAGAGACAGAGACAGACAGCACGATACAGAGACAGAGACAGAGACAGAGACAGACAGCACGATACAGAGACAGAGACAGAGACAGACAGCACGATAAAGAGACAGAGACAGAGACAGAGACAGAGACAGAGACAGACAGCACGATACAGAGACAGAGACAGACAGCACGATACAGAGACAGAGACAGAGACAGACAGCACGATACAGAGACAGAGACAGAGACAGACAGCACGATAAAGAGACAGAGACAGAGACAGAGACAGACAGCACGATAAAGAGACAGAGACAGAGACAGACAGCACGATACAGAGACAGAGACAGAGACAGACAGCTCGATAAAGAGACAGAGACAGAGACAGACAGCACGATACAGAGACAGAGACAGAGACAGACAGCACGATAAAGAGACAGAGACAGAGACAGAGACAGACAGCACGATAAAGAGACAGAGACAGAGACAGACAGCACGATGCAGAGACAGAGACAGAGACAGACAGCACGATAAAGAGACAGAAACAGAGGCAGACAGCACGATACAGAGACAGAGACAGAGACAGACAGCACGATACAGAGACAGAGACAGAGACAGACAACACGATACAGAGACAGAGACAGAGACAGACAGCACGATACAGAGACAGAGACAGAGACAGACAGCACGATACAGAGACAGAGACAGACAGCACGATAAAGAGACAGAGACAGACAGCACGATACAGAGACAGAGACAGAGAGCACGATACAGAGACAGAGACAGACAGCACGATACAGAGACAGAGACAGAGACAGACAGCACGATACAGAGACAGAGACAGACAGCACGATAAAGAGACAGAGACAGAGACAGACAGCACGATACAGAGACAGAGACAGACAGCACGATACAGAGACAGAGACAGACAGCACGATACAGAGACAGAGACAGAGACAGACAGCACGATACAGAGACAGAGACAGACAGCACGATACAGAGACAGAGACAGACAGCACGATAAAGAGACAGAGACAGAGACAGACAGCACGATACAGAGACAGAGACAGACAACACGACACAGAGACAGAGACAGAGACAGAGACAGAGACAGAGACAGACAGCACGATACAGAGACAGAGACAGAGACAGACAGCACGATAAAGAGACAGAGACAGAGACAGACAGCACGATACAGAGACAGAGACAGTGTCAGACAGCTCGATAAAGAGACAGAGACAGAGACAGACAGCACGATACAGAGACAGAGACAGAGACAGACAGCACGATACAGAGAGAGAGACAGAGACAGACAGCACGATAAAGAGACAGAGACAGCGACAGACAGCACGATACAGAGACAGAGACAGAGTCAGACAGCACGATAAAGAGACAGAGACAGACAGCACGATACAGAGACAGAGACAGACAGCACGATAAAGAGACAGAGACAGAGACAGAGACAGGCAGCACGATAAAGAGACAGAGACAGACAGCACGATACAGAGACAGATACAGAGACAGACAACACGATAAAGAGACAGAGACAGACAGCACGATAAAGAGACAGAGACAGAGACAGACAGCACGATACAGAGACAGAGAGAGACAGCACGACACAGAGACAGAGACAGAGACAGACAGCACGATACAGAGACAGAGACAGAGACAGACAGCACGATAAAGAGACAGAGACAGAGACAGACAGTACGATACAGAGACAGAGACAGAGTCCGACAGCACGATAAAGAGACAGAGACAGAGACAGACAGCACGATACAGAGACAGAGACAGAGACAGACAGCACGATAAAGAGACAGAGAAAGAGACAGACAGCACGATACAGAGACAGAGAGAGAGACAGACAGCACGACACAGAGACAGAGACAGAGACAGACAGCACGATACAGAGACAGAGACAGAGACAGACAGCAAGATAAAGAGACAGAGACAGAGACAGACAGCACGATACAGAGACAGAGACAGAGACAGACAGCACGATACAGAGACAGAGACAGAGACAGACAGCACGATAAAGAGACAGAGACAGAGACAGACAGCACGATACAGAGACAGAGAGAGACAGCACGACACAGAGACAGAGACAGAGACAGACAGCACGATACAGAGACAGAGACAGAGACAGACAGCACGATAAAGAGACAGAGACAGAGACAGACAGCACGATACAGAGACAGAGACAGAGTCAGACAGCATGATAAAGAGACAGAGACAGAGACAGACAGCACGATACAGAGACAGAGACAGAGACAGACAGCACGATACAGAGACAGAGACAGACAGCATGATACAGAGACAGAGACAGACAGCACGATACAGAGACAGACAGCACGATACAGAGACAGAGACAGAGACAGACAGCACGATAAAGAGACAGAGAAAGAGACAGACAGCACGATACAGAGACAGAGAGAGAGACAGACAGCACGACACAGAGACAGAGACAGAGACAGACAGCACGATAAAGAGACAGAGACAGAGACAGACAGCACGATTCAGAGACAGAGACAGAGACAGACAGCACGATAAAGAGACAGAGACAGAGACAGACAGCACAATACAGAGACAGAGACAGACAGCACGATACAGAGACAGAGACAGAGACAGACAGCACGATACAGAGACAGAGACAGAGACAGACAGCACGATACAGAGACAGAGACAGAGACAGACAGCACGATACAGAGACAGAGACAGACAGCACGATACAGAGACAGAGACAGAGACAGACAGCACGATAAAGAGACAGAGACAGAGACAGACAGCACGATACAGAGACAGAGACAGAAACAGACAGCACGATACAGAGACAGAGACAGACAGCACGATACAGAGACAGAGACAGAAACAGACAGCACGATACAGAGACAGAGACAGAGACAGACAGCACGATAAAGAGACAGAGACAGAGACAGACAGCACGATAAAGAGACAGAGACAGAGACAGACAGCACGATAAAGAGACAGAGACAGACAGCACGATAAAGAGACAGAGACAGAGACAGACAGCACGATACAGAGACAGAGACAGACAGCACGATACAGAGACAGAGACAGACAGCACGATACAGAGACAGAGACAGAGACAGACAGCACGATACAGAGACAGAGACAGAGACAGACAGCACGATAAAGAGACAGAGACAGAGACAGACAGCACGATACAGAGACAGAGACAGAGACAGAGACAGACAGCGCGATACAGAGACAGAGACAGAGACAGACAGCACGATAAAGAGACAGAGACAGAGACAGACAGCACGATACAGAGACAGAGACAGAGTCAGACAGCACGATAAAGAGACAGAGACAGAGACAGACAGCACGATACAGAGACAGAGACAGACAGCACGATAAAGAGACAGAGACAGAGACAGAGACAGACAGCACGATAAAGAGACAGAGACAGACAGCACGATACAGAGACAGACAGCACGATAAAGAGACAGAGACAGAGACAGACAGCACGATACAGAGACAGAGACAGACAGCACGATAAAGAGACAGAGACAGAGACAGAGACAGACAGCACGATAAAGAGACAGAGACAGACAGCACGATACAGAGACAGAGACAGACAGCACGATAAAGAGACAGAGACAGAGACAGACAGCACGATACAGAGACAGAGACAGACAACACGACACAGAGACAGAGACAGAGACAGAGACAGAGACAGACAGCACGATACAGAGACAGAGACAGAGACAGACAGCACGATAAAGAGACAGAGACAGAGACAGACAGCACGATACAGAGACAGAGACAGAGTCAGACAGCTCGATAAAGAGACAGAGACAGAGACAGACAGCACGATACAGAGACAGAGACAGAGACAGACAGCACGATACAGAGACAGAGACAGAGACAGACAGCACGATACAGAGACAGAGACAGACAGCATGATACAGAGACAGAGACAGACAGCACGATACAGAGACAGACAGCACGATACAGAGACAGAGACAGAGACAGACAGCACGATAAAGAGACAGAGAAAGAGACAGACAGCACGATACAGAGACAGAGAGAGAGACAGACAGCACGACACAGAGACAGAGACAGAGACAGACAGCACGATAAAGAGACAGAGACAGAGACAGACAGCACGATTCAGAGACAGAGACAGAGACAGACAGCACGATAAAGAGACAGAGACAGAGACAGACAGCACAATACAGAGACAGAGACAGACAGCACGATACAGAGACAGAGACAGAGACAGACAGCACGATACAGAGACAGAGACAGAGACAGACAGCACGATACAGAGACAGAGACAGAGACAGACAGCACGATACAGAGACAGAGACAGACAGCACGATACAGAGACAGAGACAGAGACAGACAGCACGATAAAGAGACAGAGACAGAGACAGACAGCACGATACAGAGACAGAGACAGAAACAGACAGCACGATACAGAGACAGAGACAGACAGCACGATACAGAGACAGAGACAGAAACAGACAGCACGATACAGAGACAGAGACAGAGACAGACAGCACGATAAAGAGACAGAGACAGAGACAGACAGCACGATAAAGAGACAGAGACAGAGACAGACAGCACGATAAAGAGACAGAGACAGACAGCACGATAAAGAGACAGAGACAGACAGCACGATACAGAGACAGAGACAGAGACAGACAGCACGATAAAGAGACAGAGACAGAGACAGACAGCACGATACAGAGACAGAGACAGAGACAGAGACAGACAGCGCGATACAGAGACAGAGACAGAGACAGACAGCACGATAAAGAGACAGAGACAGAGACAGACAGCACGATACAGAGACAGAGACAGAGTCAGACAGCACGATAAAGAGACAGAGACAGAGACAGACAGCACGATACAGAGACAGAGACAGACAGCACGATAAAGAGACAGAGACAGAGACAGAGACAGACAGCACGATAAAGAGACAGAGACAGACAGCACGATACAGAGACAGACAGCACGATAAAGAGACAGAGACAGAGACAGACAGCACGATACAGAGACAGAGACAGACAGCACGATAAAGAGACAGAGACAGAGACAGAGACAGACAGCACGATAAAGAGACAGAGACAGACAGCACGATACAGAGACAGAGACAGACAGCACGATAAAGAGACAGAGACAGAGACAGACAGCACGATACAGAGACAGAGACAGACAACACGACACAGAGACAGAGACAGAGACAGAGACAGAGACAGACAGCACGATACAGAGACAGAGACAGAGACAGACAGCACGATAAAGAGACAGAGACAGAGACAGACAGCACGATACAGAGACAGAGACAGAGTCAGACAGCTCGATAAAGAGACAGAGACAGAGACAGACAGCACGATACAGAGACAGAGACAGAGACAGACAGCACGATACAGAGAGAGAGACAGAGACAGACAGCACGATAAAGAGACAGAGACAGCGACAGACAGCACGATACAGAGACAGAGACAGAGTCAGACAGCACGATAAAGAGACAGAGACAGACAGCACGATACAGAGACAGAGACAGACAGCACGATAAAGAGACAGAGACAGAGACAGAGACAGGCAGCACGATAAAGAGACAGAGACAGACAGCACGATACAGAGACAGAGACAGAGACAGACAACACGATAAAGAGACAGAGACAGACAGCACGATAAAGAGACAGAGACAGAGACAGACAGCACGATACAGAGACAGAGAGAGACAGCACGACACAGATACAGAGACAGAGACAGACAGCACGATACAGAGACAGAGACAGAGACAGACAGCACGATAAAGAGACAGAGGCAGAGACAGACAGTACGATACAGAGACAGAGACAGAGTCAGACAGCACGATAAAGAGACAGAGACAGAGACAGACAGCACGATACAGAGACAGAGACAGAGACAGACAGCACGATAAAGAGACAGAGAAAGAGACAGACAGCACGATACAGAGACAGAGAGAGACAGCACGACACAGAGACAGAGACAGAGACAGACAGCACGATACAGAGACAGAGACAGAGACAGCCAGCACGATAAAGAGACAGAGACAGAGACAGACAGCACGATACAGAGACAGAGAGAGACAGCACAACACAGAGACAGAGACAGAGACAGAGACAGACAGCACGATACAGAGACAGAGACAGACAGCACGATAAAGAGACAGAGACAGAGACAGACAGTACGATACAGAGACAGAGACAGAGTCAGACAGCACGATAAAGAGACAGAGACAGAGACAGACAGTACGATACAGAGACAGAGACAGAGTCAGACAGCACGATAAAGAGACAGAGACAGAGACAGACAGCACGATACAGAGACAGAGACAGAGACAGACAGCACGATACAGAGACAGAGACAGACAGCATGATACAGAGACAGAGACAGACAGCACGATACAGAGACAGACAGCACGATACAGAGACAGAGACAGAGACAGACAGCACGATAAAGAGACAGAGAAAGAGACAGACAGCACGATACAGAGACAGAGAGAGAGACAGACAGCACGACACAGAGAGAGAGACAGAGACAGACAGCACGATAAAGAGACAGAGACAGAGACAGAGACAGACAGCACGATTCAGAGACAGAGACAGAGACAGACAGCACGATAAAGAGACAGAGACAGAGACAGACAGCACAATACAGAGACAGAGACAGACAGCACGATACAGAGACATAGACAGAGACAGACAGCACGATACAGAGACAGAGACAGAGACAGACAGCACGATACAGAGACAGAGACAGAGACAGACAGCACGATACAGAGACAGAGACAGACAGCACGATACAGAGACAGAGACAGAGACAGACAGCACGATAAAGAGACAGAGACAGAGACAGACAGCACGATACAGAGACAGAGACAGAAACAGACAGCACGATACAGAGACAGAGACAGACAGCACGATACAGAGACAGAGACAGAGACAGACAGCACGATACAGAGACAGAGACAGAGACAGACAGCACGATAAAGAGACAGAGACAGAGACAGACAGCACGATAAAGAGACAGAGACAGAGACAGACAGCACGATAAAGAGACAGAGACAGACAGCACGATAAAGAGACAGAGACAGACAGCACGATACAGAGACAGAGACAGAGACAGACAGCACGATAAAGAGACAGAGACAGAGACAGACAGCACGAAACAGAGACAGAGACAGACAGCACGATAAAGAGACAGAGACAGAGACAGAGACAGGCAGCACGATAAAGAGACAGAGACAGACAGAACGATACAGAGACAGAGACAGAGACAGACAGCACGATAAAGAGACAGAGACAGACAGCACGATAAAGAGACAGAGACAGAGACAGACAGCACGATACAAAGACAGAGACAGACAGCACGATACAGAGACAGAGACAGAGACAGACAGCACGATACAGAGACAGAGACAGAGACAGACAGCACGATAAAGAGACAGAGACAGAGACAGACAGCACGATACAGAGACAGAGACAGACAGCACGATACAGAGACAGAGACAGAGACAGACAGCACGATACAGAGACAGAGACAGAGACAGAGACAGGCAGCACGATAAAGAGACAGAGACAGAGACAGAGACAGACAGCACGATAAAGAGACAGAGACAGACAGCACGATACAGAGACAGAGACAGAGACAGAGACAGACAGCACGATAAAGAGACAGAGACAGAGACAGACAGCACGATACAGAGACAGAGACAGAAACAGACAGCACGATAAAGAGACAGAGACAGAGACAGACAGCACGATACAGAGACAGAGACAGAGACAGAGACAGACAGCACGATACAGAGACAGAGACAGACAGCACGATACAGAGACAGAGACAGAGACAGACAGCACGATACAGAGACAGAGACAGACAGCACGACACAGAGACAGAGACAGAGACAGAGACAGACAGCACGATACAGAGACAGAGACAGAGACAGACAGCACGATAAAGAGACAGAGACAGAGACAGACAGCACGATACAGAGACAGAGACAGAAACAGACAGCACGATACAGAGACAGAGACAGAGTCAGAGACAGACAGCACGATACAGAGACAGAGACAGAGACAGAGACAGACAGCACGATACAGAGACAGAGACAGAGACAGACAGCACGACACAGAGACAGAGACAGAGACAGAGACAGACAGCACGATACAGAGACAGAGACAGAGACAGAGACAGACAGCACGATAAAGAGACAGAGACAGAGACAGACAGCACGATACAGAGACAGAGACAGAGACAGACAGCACGATACAGAGACAGAGACAGAGACAGACAGCACGATACAGAGACAGAGACAGAGTCAGACAGCTCGATAAAGAGACAGAGACAGAGACAGACAGCACGATACAGAGACAGAGACAGAGACAGACAGCACGATACAGAGAGAGAGACAGAGACAGAGACAGACAGCACGATACAGAGACAGAGACAGAGACAGACAGCACGACAGAGAGACAGAGACAGAGACAGAGACAGACAGCACGATACAGAGACAGAGACAGAGACAGACAGCACGATACAGAGACAGAGACAGAGTCAGACAGCTCGATAAAGAGACAGAGACAGAGACAGACAGCACGATACAGAGACAGAGACAGACAGCACGATACAGAGAGAGAGACAGACAGCACGATAAAGAGACAGAGACAGAGACAGACAGCACGATACAGAGACAGAGACAGAGTCAGACAGCACGATAAAGAGACAGAGACAGACAGCACGATACAGAGACAGAGACAGAGACAGACAGCACGATACAGAGACAGAGACAGACAGCACGATACAGAGACAGAGACAGAGACAGACAGCACGATAAAGAGACAGAGACAGAGACAGACAGCACGATACAGAGACAGAGACAGAGACAGACAGCACGATAAAGAGACAGAGACAGAGACAGAGACAGGCAGCACGATAAAGAGACAGAGACAGACAGCACGATACAGAGACAGAGACAGACAGCACGATAAAGAGACAGAGACAGACAGCACGATAAAGAGACAGAGACAGAGACAGACAGCACGATACAGAGACAGAGAGAGACAGCACGACACAGAGACAGAGACAGAGACAGACAGCACGATACAGAGACAGAGACAGAGACAGACAGCACGATAAAGAGACAGAGACAGAGACAGACAGTACGATACAGAGACAGAGACAGAGTCAGACAGCACGATAAAGAGACAGAGACAGAGACAGACAGCACGATACAGAGACAGAGACAGAGACAGACAGCACGATAAAGAGACAGAGACAGAGACAGACAGCACGATACAGAGACAGAGAGAGACAGCACGACACAGAGGCAGAGACAGACAGCACGATACAGAGACAGAGACAGAGACAGACAGCACGATAAAGAGACAGAGACAGAGACAGACAGCACGATACAGAGACAGAGAGAGACAGCACGACACAGAGACAGAGACAGAGACAGAGACAGACAGCACGATACAGAGACAGAGACAGAGACTGACAGCACGATAAAGAGACAGAGACAGAGACAGACAGTACGATACAGAGACAGAGACAGAGTCAGACAGCACGATAAAGAGACAGAGACAGAGACAGACAGCACGATACAGAGACAGAGACAGAGACAGACAGCACGATACAGAGACAGAGACAGACAGCACGATAAAGAGACAGAGACAGAGACAGACAGCACGATACAGAGACAGAGACAGAGACAGACAGCACGATAAAGAGACAGAGACAGACACAGACAGCACGATTCAGAGACAGAGACAGAGACAGACAGCACGATAAAGAGACAGAGACAGAGACAGACAGCACAATACAGAGACAGAGACAGACAGCACGATACAGAGACAGAGACAGAGACAGACATCACGATACAGAGACAGAGACAGAGACAGACAGCACGATACAGAGACAGAGACAGAGACAGACAGCACGATACAGAGACAGAGACAGAGACAGACAGCACGATAAAGAGACAGAGACAGAGACAGACAGCACGATACAGAGACAGAGACAGAACCAGACAGCACGATACAGAGACAGAGACAGACAGCACAATACAGAGACAGAGACAGAGACAGACAGCACGATACAGAGACAGAGACAGAGACAGACAGCACGATAAAGAGACAGAGACAGAGACAGACAGCACGATAAAGAGACAGAGACAGAGACAGACAGCACGATAAAGAGACAGAGACAGACAGCACGATACAGAGACAGAGACAGAGACAGACAGCACGATACAGAGACAGTGACTGACTGCACGATACAGAGACAGAGACAGACAGCACGATAAAGAGACAGAGACAGACTGCACGATACAGAGACAGAGACAGACAGCACGATAAAGAGACAGAGACAGAGACAGAGTCAGGCAGCACGATAAAGAGACAGAGACAGACAGCACGATACAGAGACAGAGACAGAGACAGACAGCACGATAAAGAGACAGAGACAGACAGCACGATAAAGAGACAGAGACAGAGACAGACAGCACGATACAGAGACAGAGAGAGACAGCACGACACAGAGACAGAGACAGAGACAGACAGCACGATACAGAGACAGAGACAGAGACAGACAGCACGATAAAGAGACAGAGACAGAGACAGAGACAGACAGTACGATACAGAGACAGAGACAGAGTCAGACAGCACGATAAAGAGACAGAGACAGAGACAGACAGCACGATACAGAGACAGACAGCACGATAAAGAGACAGAGACAGAGACAGACAGCACGATACAGAGACAGAGAGAGACAGCACGACACAGAGACAGAGACAGAGACAGAGACAGACAGCACGATACAGAGACAGAGACAGAGACAGACAGCACGATACAGAGACAGAGACAGAGACAGACAGCACGATACAGAGACAGAGAGAGACAGCACAACACAGAGACAGAGACAGAGACAGAGACAGACAGCACGATACAGAGACAGAGACAGACAGCACGATAAAGAGACAGAGACAGAGGCAGACAGTACGATACAGAGACAGAGACAGAGTCAGACAGCACGATAAAGAGACAGAGACAGAGACAGACAGCACGATACAGAGACAGAGACAGAGACAGACAGCACGATACAGAGACAGAGACAGACAGCACGATAAAGAGACAGAGACAGAGACAGACAGCACGATACAGAGACAGAGACAGAGACAGAGACAGACAGCACGATAAAGAGACAGAGACAGAGACAGAGACAGACAGCACGATTCAGAGACAGAGACAGAGACAGACAGCACGATAAAGAGACAGAGACAGAGACAGACAGCACAATACAGAGACAGAGACAGACAGCACGATACAGAGACAGAGACAGAGACAGACAGCACGACAAAGAGACAGAGACAGAGACAGACAGCACGATACAGAGACAGAGACAGACAGCACGACACAGAGACAGAGACAGAGACAGAGACAGACAGCACGATACAGAGACAGAGACAGAGACAGAGTCAGACAGCTCGATAAAGAGACAGAGACAGAGACAGACAGCACGATACAGAGACAGAGACAGAGACAGACAGCATGATACAGAGACAGAGACAGACAGCACGATACAGAGACAGAGACAGACAGCACGATAAAGAGACAGAGATAGAGACAGACAGCACGATAAAGAGACAGAGACAGAGACAGACAGCACGATACAGAGACAGAGACAGAGACAGACAGCACGATAAAGAGACAGAGACAGAGACAGACAGCACGATACAGAGACAGAGACAGACAGCACGATAAAGAGACAGAGATAGAGACAGACAGCACGATAAAGAGACAGAGACAGAGTCAGACAGCACGATACAGGGACAGAGACAGAGACAGACAGCACGATACAGAGACAGAGACAGTGTCAGACAGCACGATACAGAGACAGAGACAGAGACAGACAGCACGATACAGAGAGAGAGACAGAGACAGACAGCACGATAAAGAGACAGAGACAGAGACAGACAGCACGATACAGAGACAGAGACAGAGTCAGACAGCACAATAAAGAGACAGAGACAGAGACAGACAGCACGATACAGAGACAGAGACAGAGACAGACAGCACGATACAGAGACAGAGACAGAGACAGACAGCACAATAAAGAGACAGAGACAGAGACAGACATCACGATACAGAGACAGAGAGAGACAGCACGACACAGAGACAGAGACAGAGACAGACAGCACGATAGAGAGACAGAGACAGAGACAGACAGCACGATAAAGAGACAGAGACAGAGACACACAGCACGATACAGAGACAGAGACAGACAGCACGATACAGAGACAGAGACAGAGACAGAGACAGACAGCATGATACAGAGACAGAGACAGAGACAGACAGCACGATAAAGAGACAGAGACAGAGACAGACAGTACGATACAGAGACAGAGACAGAGTCAGACAGCACGATAAAGAGACAGAGACAGAGACAGACAGCACGATAAAGAGACAGAGACAGAGACAGACAGCACGATACAGAGACAGAGACAGACAGCACGATAAAGAGACAGAGACAGAGACAGACAGCACGATACAGAGACAGAGACAGAGACAGACAGCACGATACAGAGACAGAGACAGACAGCACGATAAAGAGACAGAGACAGAGACAGACAGCACGATACAGAGACAGAGACAGAGACAGACAGCACGATAAAGAGACAGAGACAGAGACAGACAGCACGATTCAGAGACAGAGACAGAGACAGACAGCACGATAAAGAGACAGAGACAGAGACAGACAGCACAATACAGAGACAGAGACAGACAGCACGATACAGAGACAGAGACAGAGACAGACAGCACGATACAGAGACAGAGACAGAGACAGACAGCACGATACAGAGACAGAGACAGAGACAGACAGCACGATACAGAGACAGAGACAGACAGCACGATACAGAGACAGAGACAGAGGCAGACAGCACGATAAAGAGACAGAGACAGAGACAGACAGCACGATACAGAGACAGAGACAGAAACAGACAGCACGATACAGAGACAGAGACAGACAGCACGATACAGAGACAGAGACAGAGACAGACAGCACGATACAGAGACAGAGACAGAGACAGACAGCACGATAAAGAGACAGAGACAGAGACAGAGAGCACGATACAGAGACAGAAACAGAGACAGACAGCACGATAAAGAGACAGAGACAGACAGCACGATACAGAGACAGAGACAGAGACAGACAGCACGATAAAGAGACAGAGACAGAGACAGACAGCACGATACAGAGACAGAGACAGACAGCACGATAAAGAGACAGAGACAGAGACAGGCAGCACGATAAAGAGACAGAGACAGACAGCACGATACAGAGACAGAGACAGAGACAGACAGCACGATAAAGAGACAGAGACAGACAGCACGATAAAGAGACAGAGACAGACAGCACGATACAGAGACAGAGAGAGACAGCACGACACAGAGACAGAGACAGAGACAGACAGCACGATACAGAGACAGAGACAGAGACAGACAGCACGATAAAGAGACAGAGGCAGAGACAGACAGTACGATACAGTGACAGAGACAGAGTCAGACAGCACGATAAAGAGACAGAGACAGAGACAGACAGCACGATACAGAGACAGAGACAGAGACAGACAGCACGATAAAGAGACAGAGACAGAGACAGACAGCACGATACAGAGACAGAGAGAGACAGCACGACACAGAGACAGAGACAGAGACAGAGACAGACAGCACGATACAGAGACAGAGACAGAGACAGACAGCACGATAAAGAGACAGAGACAGAGACAGACAGCACGATACAGAGACAGAGAGAGACAGAACGACACAGAGACAGAGACAGAGACAGACAGCACGATACAGAGACAGAGACAGAGACAGACAGCACGATAAAGAGACAGAGACAGAGACAGACAGTACGATACAGAGACAGAGACAGAGTCAGACAGCATGATAAAGAGGCAGAGACAGAGACAGACAGCACGATACAGAGACAGAGACAGAGACAGACAGCACGATACAGAGACAGAGACAGACAGCACGATAAAGGGACAGAGACAGAGACAGACAGCACGATACAGAGACAGAGACAGACAGCACGATAAAGAGACAGAGACAGAGACAGACAGCACGATACAGAGACAGAGAGAGACAGCACGACACAGAGACAGAGACAGAGACAGACAGCACGATACAGAGACAGAGACAGAGACAGACAGCACGATAAAGAGACAGAGACAGAGACAGACAGCACGATACAGAGACAGAGAGAGACAGCACGACACAGAGACAGAGACAGAGACAGAGACAGACAGCACGATACAGAGACAGAGACAGAGACAGACAGCACGATAAAGAGACAGAGACAGAGACAGACAGCACGATACAGAGACAGAGAGAGACAGCACAACACAGAGACAGAGACAGAGACAGACAGCACGATACAGAGACAGAGACAGACAGCACGATAAAGAGACAGAGACAGAGACAGACAGTACGATACAGAGACAGAGACAGAGTCAGACAGCACGATAAAGAGACAGAGACAGAGACAGACAGCACGATACAGAGACAGAGACAGAGACAGACAGCACGATACAGAGACAGAGACAGACAGCACGATAAAGAGACAGAGACAGAGACAGACAGCACGATACAGAGACAGAGACAGACAGCACGATAAAGAGACAGAGACAGAGACAGAGACAGACAGCACGATTCAGAGACAGAGACAGAGACAGACAGCACGATAAAGAGACAGAGACAGAGACAGACAGCACAATACAGAGACAGAGACAGACAGCACGATACAGAGACAGAGACAGAGACAGACAGCACGACAAAGAGACAGAGACAGAGACAGACAGCACGATACAGAGACAGAGACAGACAGCACGACACAGAGACAGAGACAGAGACAGACAGCACGATACAGAGACAGAGACAGACAGCACGATAAAGAGACAGAGACAGAGACAGACAGCACGATACAGAGACAGAGACAGAGTCAGACAGCTCGATAAAGAGACAGAGACAGAGACAGACAGCACGATAAAGAGACAGAGACAGAGACAGTCAGCACGATAAAGAGACAGAGACAGAGACAGACAGCATGATACAGAGACAGAGACAGAGACAGACAGCACGATAAAGAGTCAGAGATAGAGACAGACTGCACGATAAAGAGACAGAGACAGAGTCAGACAGCACGATACAGAGACAGAGACAGAGTCAGACAGCACGATACAGAGACAGAGACAGAGACAGACAGCACGATACAGAGAGAGAGACAGAGACAGACAGCACGATAAAGAGACAGAGACAGAGACAGAGACAGACAGCACGATACAGAGACAGAGACAGAGTCAGACAGCACGATAAAGAGACAGAGACAGACAGCACGATACAGAGACAGAGACAGAGACAGACAGCACGATAAAGAGACAGAGACAGACAGCACGATAAAGAGACAGAGACAGAGACAGACAGCACGATAAAGAGACAGAGACAGAGACAGGCAGCACGATAAAGAGTCAGAGACAGATAGCACGATAAAGAGACAGAGACAGACAGCACGATAAAGAGACAGAGACAGAGACAGACAGCACGATACAGAGACAGAGAGAGACAGCACGACACAGAGACAGAGACAGAGACAGACAGCACGATACAGAGACAGAGACAGAGACAGACAGCACGATACAGAGACAGAGACAGACAGCACGATAAAGAGACAGAGACAGAGACTTACAGTACGATACAGAGACAGGGACAGAGTCAGACAGCACGATAAAGAGACAGAGACAGAGACAGACAGCACGATACAGAGACAGAGACAGAGACAGACAGCACGATAAAGAGACAGAGACAGAGACAGACATCACGATACAGAGACAGAGAGAGACAGCACGACACAGAGACAGAGACAGAGACAGACAGCACGATACAGAGACAGAGACAGAGACAGACAGCACGATAAAGAGACAGAGACAGAGACACACAGCACGATACAGAGACAGAGAGAGACAGCACGACACAGCGACAGAGACAGAGACAGAGACAGACAGCACGATACAGAGACAGAGACAGAGACAGACAGCACGATAAAGAGACAGAGACAGAGACAGACAGTACGATACAGAGACAGAGACAGAGTCAGACAGCACGATAAAGAGACAGAGACAGAGACAGACTGCACGATACAGAGACAGAGACAGAGACAGACAGCACGATACAGAGACAGAGACAGACAGCACGATAAAGAGACAGAGACAGAGACAGACAGCACGATACAGAGACAGAGACAGAGACAGACAGCACGATAAAGAGACAGAGACAGAGACAGAGACAGACAGCACGATTCAGAGACAGAGACAGAGACAGACAGCACGATACAGAGACAGAGACAGAGACAGACAGCACGATACAGAGACAGAGACAGACAGCACGATACAGAGACAGAGACAGAGACAGACAGCACGATAAAGAGACAGAGACAGAGACAGACAGCACGATACAGAGACAGAGACAGAAACAGACAGCACGATACAAAGACAGAGACAGACAGCACGATACAGAGACAGAGACAGAGACAGACAGCACGATACAGAGACAGAGACAGAGACAGACAGCACGATAAAGAGACAGAGACAGAGACAGAGACAGACAGCACGATACAGAGACAGAAACAGAGACAGACAGCACGATAAAGAGACAGAGACAGACAGCACGATACAGAGACAGAGACAGAGACAGACAGCACGATAAAGAGACAGAGACAGACAGCACGATACAGAGACAGAGACAGACAGCACGATAAAGAGACAGAGACAGAGACAGAGACAGGCAGCACGATAAAGAGACAGAGACAGACAGCACGATACAGAGACAGAGACAGAGACAGACAGCACGATACAGAGACAGAGACAGAGACAGACAGCACGATACAGAGACAGAGACAGAGACAGACAGCACGATACAGAGACAGAGACAGACAGCACGATACAGAGACAGAGACAGAGACAGACAGCACGATAAAGAGACAGAGACAGAGACAGACAGCACGATACAGAGACAGAGACAGAAACAGACAGCACGATACAGAGACAGAGACAGACAGCACGATACAGAGACAGAGACAGAGACAGACAGCACGATACAGAGACAGAGACAGAGACAGACAGCACGATAAAGAGACAGAGACAGAGACAGAGACAGACAGCACGATACAGAGACAGAAACAGAGACAGACAGCACGATAAAGAGACAGAGACAGACAGCACGATACAGAGACAGAGACAGAGACAGACAGCACGATAAAGAGACAGAGACAGAGACAGACAGCACGATACAGAGACAGAGACAGACAGCACGATAAAGAGACAGAGACAGAGACAGAGACAGACAGCACGATAAAGAGACAGAGACAGAGACAGAGACAGACAGCACGATAAAGAGACAGAGACAGAGACAGAGACAGACAGCACGATAAAGAGACAGAGACAGACAGCACGATAAAGAGACAGAGACAGACAGCACGATACAGAGACAGAGAGAGACAGCACGACACAGAGACAGAGACAGAGACAGACAGCACGATACAGAGACAGAGACAGAGACAGACAGCACGATAAAGAGACAGAGGCAGAGACAGACAGTACGATACAGTGACAGAGACAGAGTCAGACAGCACGATAAAGAGACAGAGACAGAGACAGACAGCACGATACAGAGACAGAGACATAGACAGACAGCACGATAAAGAGACAGAGACAGAGACAGACAGCACGATACAGAGACAGAGAGAGACAGCACGACACAGAGACAGAGACAGAGACAGAGACAGACAGCACGATACAGAGACAGAGACAGAGACAGACAGCACGATAAAGAGACAGAGACAGACAGCACGATACAGAGACAGAGAGAGACAGCACGATACAGAGACAGAGACAGACAGCATGATACAGAGACAGAGACAGAGTCAGACAGCATGATAAAGAGGCAGAGACAGAGACAGACAGCACGATACAGAGACAGAGACAGAGACAGACAGCACGATACAGAGAAAGAGACAGACAGCACGATAAAGAGACTGAGACAGAGACAGACAGCACGATACAGAGACAGAGACAGAGACAGACAGCACGATAAAGAGACAGAGACAGAGACATAGACAGACAGCACGATTCAGAGACAGAGACAGAGACAGACAGCACGATAAAGAGACAGAGACAGAGACAGACAGCACGATACAGAGACAGAGACAGAGACAGACAGCACGATAAAGAGACAGAGACAGAGACAGACAGCACGATACAGAGACAGAGACAGACAGCACGATAAAGAGACATAGACAGAGACAGAGACAGGCAGCACGATAAAGAGACAGAGACAGACAGCACGATACAGAGACAGAGACAGAGACAGACAGCACGATAAAGAGACAGAGACAGACAGCACGATAAAGAGACAGAGACAGACAGCACGATACAGAGACAGAGAGAGACAGCACGACACAGAGACAGAGACAGAGACAGACAGCACGATACAGAGACAGAGACAGAGACAGACAGCACGATAAAGAGACAGAGGCAGAGACAGACAGTACGATACAGTGACAGAGACAGAGTCAGACAGCACGATAAAGAGACAGAGACAGAGACAGACAGCACAATACAGAGACAGAGACAGAGACAGACAGCACGATAAAGAGACAGAGACAGAGACAGACAGCACGATACAGAGACAGAGAGAGACAGCACGACACAGAGACAGAGACAGAGACAGAGACAGACAGCACGATACAGAGACAGAGACAGAGACAGACAGCACGATAAAGAGACAGAGACAGAGACAGACAGCACGATACAGAGACAGAGAGAGACAGCACGACACAGAGACAGAGACAGAGACAGAGACAGACAGCACGATACAGAGACAGATACAGAGACAGACAGCACGATAAAGAGACAGAGACAGAGACAGACAGTACGATACAGAGACAGAGACAGAGTCAGACAGCATGATAAAGAGGCAGAGACAGAGACAGACAGCACGATACAGAGACAGAGACAGAGACAGACAGCACGATACAGAGACAGAGACAGACAGCACGATAAAGAGACAGAGAGAGAGACAGACAGCACGATACAGAGACAGAGACAGAGACAGACAGCACGATAAAGAGACAGAGACAGAGACATAGACAGACAGCACGATTCAGAGACAGAGACAGAGACAGACAGCACGATAAAGAGACAGAGACAGAGACAGACAGCACAATACAGAGACAGGGACAGACAGCATGATACAGAGACAGAGACAGAGACAGACAGCACGATACAGAGACAGAGACAGACAGCACGATACAGAGACAGAGACAGACAGCACGATACAGAGACAGAGACAGAGACAGACAGCACGATAAAGAGACAGAGACAGAGACAGACAGCACGATACAGAGACAGAGACAGAAACAGACAGCACGATACAGAGACAGAGACAGACAGCACGATACAGAGACAGAGACAGACAGCACGATACAGAGACAGAGACAGAGACAGACAGCACGATAAAGAGACAGAGACAGAGACAGACAGCACGATAAAGAGACAGAGACAGAGACAGACAGCACGATACAGAGACAGAGACAGAGACAGACAGCACGATAAAGAGAAAGAGACAGACAGCACGATACAGAGACAGAGACAGAGACAGACAGCACGATAAAGAGACAGAGACAGAGACAGAGACAGACAGCACGATACAGAGACAGAGAGAGAGACAGACAGCACGATACAGAGGCAGAGAGAGAGACAGACAGCACGATAAAGAGACAGAGACAGAGACAGAGACAGACAGCACGATACAGAGACAGAGACAGAGACAGACAGCACGATAAAGAGACAGAGACAGAGACAGACAGCATGATACAGAGACAGAGACAGAGACAGACAGCACGATAAAGAGACAGAGACAGAGACAGACAGCACGATAAAGAGACAGAGACAGACAGCACGATACAGAGACAGAGACAGACAGCACAATACAGAGACAGAGACAGAGACAGACAGCACGATAAAGAGACAGAGACAGAGACAGACAGCACGATAAAGAGACAGAGACAGACAGCACGATACAGAGACAGAGACAGAGACAGACAGCACGATACAGAGACAGAGACAGAGACAGACAGCACGATACAGAGACAGAGACAGAGACAGACAGCGCGATAAAGAGACAGAGACAGACAGCACGATACAGAGACAGAGACAGACTGCACGATAAAGAGACAGAGACAGAGACAGACAGCACGATACAGAGACAGAGACAAAGACAGACAGCACGATAAAGAGACAGAGACAGACAGCACGATACAGAGACAGAGAGAGAGACAGACAGCACGATAAAGAGACAGAGACAGAGACAGACAGCACGATACAGAGACAGAGAGAGAGACAGACAGCATGATACAGAGACAGAGACAGAGACAGACAGCACGATAAAGAGACAGAGACAGAGACAGACAGCACGAGACAGAGACAGAGACAGACAGCACGATACAGAGACAGAGACAGAGACAGACAGCACGATACAGAGACAGAGACAGAGACAGACAGCACGATACAGAGACAGAGACAGAGACAGACAGCACGATACAGAGACAGAGACAGACAGCACGATACAGAGACAGAGACTGAGACAGACAGCACGATAAAGAGACAGAGACAGAGACATAGACAGACAGCACGATTCAGAGACAGAGACAGAGACAGACAGCACGATAAAGAGACAGAGACAGAGACAGACAGCACAATACAGAGACAGAGACAGACAGCACGATACAGAGACAGAGACAGAGACAGACAGCACGATACAGAGACAGAGACAGAGACAGACAGCACGATACAGAGACAGAGACAGACAGCACGATACAGAGACAGAGACAGACAGCACGATACAGAGACAGAGACAGAGACAGACAGCACGATACAGAGACAGAGACAGACAGCACGATACAGAGACAGAGACAGACAGCACGATACAGAGACAGAGACAGAAACAGACAGCACGATACAGAGACAGAGACAGACAGCACGATACAGAGACAGAGACAGACAGCACGATACAGAGACAGAGACAGAGACAGACAGCACGATACAGAGACAGAGACAGAGACAGACAGCACGATAAAGAGACAGAGACAGAGACAGACAGCACGATACAGAGACAGAGACAGAGACAGACAGCACGATAAAGAGAAAGAGACAGACAGCACGATACAGAGACAGAGACAGAGACAGACAGCACGATAAAGAGACAGAGACAGAGACAGAGACAGACAGCACGATACAGAGACAGAGAGAGAGACAGACAGCACGATACAGAGGCAGAGAGAGAGACAGACAGCACGATAAAGAGACAGAGACAGAGACAGAGACAGACAGCACGATACAGAGACAGAGACAGAGACAGACAGCACGATAAAGAGACAGAGACAGAGACAGACAGCATGATACAGAGACAGAGACAGAGACAGACAGCACGATAAAGAGACAGAGACAGAGACAGACAGCACGATAAAGAGACAGAGACAGACAGCACGATACAGAGAGAGAGACAGAGACAGACAGCACGATACAGAGACAGAGACAGAGACAGACAGCACGATAAAGAGACAGAGACAGAGACAGACAGCACGATAAAGAGACAGAGACAGACAGCACGATACAGAGACAGAGACAGAGACAGACAGCACGATACAGAGACAGAGACAGAGACAGACAGCACGATACAGAGACAGAGACAGAGACAGACAGCACGATAAAGAGACAGAGACAGACAGCACGATACAGAGACAGAGAGAGAGACAGACAGCACGATAAAGAGACAGAGACAGAGACAGACAGCACGATACAGAGACAGAGAGAGAGACAGACAGCATGATACAGAGACAGAGACAGAGACAGACAGCACGATAAAGAGACAGAGACAGAGACAGACAGCACGAGACAGAGACAGAGACAGACAGCACGATACAGAGACAGAGACAGAGACAGACAGCACGATACAGAGACAGAGACAGAGACAGACAGCACGATACAGAGACAGAGACAGAGACAGACAGCACGATACAGAGACAGAGACAGACAGCACGATACAGAGACAGAGACTGAGACAGACAGCACGATAAAGAGACAGAGACAGAGACAGACAGCACGATACAGAGACAGAGACAGAGACAGACAGCATGATACAGAGACAGAGACAGACAGCACGATACAGAGACAGAGACAGACAGCACGATACAGAGACAGAGACAGAGACAGACAGCACGATAAAGAGACAGAGACAGAGACAGACAGCACGATACAGAGACAGAGACAGAGGCAGACAGCACGATAAAGAGACAGAGACAGAGACAGACAGCACGATACAGAGACAGAGACAGAGACTGAGACAGACAGCACGATACAGAGACAGAGACAGAGACAGACAGCACGAGACAGAGACTGAGACAGACAGCACGATAAAGAGACAGAGACAGACAGCACGATACAGAGACAGAGACAGAGACAGACAGCACGATAAAGAGACAGAGACAGAGACATAGACAGACAGCACGATTCAGAGACAGAGACAGAGACAGACAGCACGATAAAGAGACAGAGACAGAGACAGACAGCACAATACAGAGACAGAGACAGACAGCACGATACAGAGACAGAGACAGAGACAGAGACAGACAGCACGATACAGAGACAGAGACAGAGACAGACAGCACGATACAGAGACAGAGACAGACAGCACGATACAGAGACAGAGACAGAGACAGACAGCACGATAAAGAGACAGAGACAGACAGCACGATACAGAGACAGAGACAGAAACAGACAGCACGATACAGAGACAGAGACAGAGACAGACAGCACGATACAGAGACAGAGACAGACAGCACGATACAGAGACAGAGACAGAGACAGACAGCACGATAAAGAGACAGAGACAGACAGCACGATACAGAGACAGAGACAGAGACAGACAGCACGATAAAGAGACAGAGACAGAGACAGACAGCACGATACAGAGACAGAGAGAGAGACAGACAGCACGATACAGAGACAGAGAGAGAGACAGACAGCACGATAAAGAGACAGAGACAGAGACAGAGACAGACAGCACGATACAGAGACAGAGACAGAGACAGACAGCACGATAAAGAGACAGAGACAGAGACAGACAGCACGATAAAGAGACAGAGACAGACAGCACGATACAGAGACAGATACAGAGACAGACAGCACGATAAAGAGACAGAGACAGACAGCACGATAAAGAGACAGAGACAGACAGCACGATACAGAGACAGAGACAGAGACAGACAGCACGATAAAGAGACAGAGACAGAGACAGACAGCACGATACAGAGACAGAGAGAGAGACAGACAGCACGATACAGAGACAGAGAGAGAGACAGACAGCACGATAAAGAGACAGAGACAGAGACAGAGACAGACAGCACGATACAGAGACAGAGACAGAGACAGACAGCACGATAAAGAGACAGAGACAGAGACAGACAGCACGATAAAGAGACAGAGACAGACAGCACGATACAGAGACAGAGACAGAGACAGACAGCACGATACAGAGACAGAGACAGAGACAGACAGCACGATAAAGAGACAGAGACAGAGACAGACAGCACGATAAAGAGACAGAGACAGACAGCACGATACAGAGACAGAGACAGAGACAGACAGCACGATACAGAGACAGAGACAGAGACAGACAGCACGATACAGAGACAGAGACAGAGACAGACAGCGCGATAAAGAGACAGAGACAGACAGCACGATACAGAGACAGAGACAGACTGCACGATAAAGAGACAGAGACAGAGACAGACAGCACGATACAGAGACAGAGACAGAGACAGACAGCACGATAAAGAGACAGAGACAGACAGCACGATACAGAGACAGAGAGAGAGACAGACAGCACGATAAAGAGACAGAGACAGAGACAGACAGCACGATACAGAGACAGAGAGAGAGACAGACAGCACGATACAGAGACAGAGACAGAGACAGACAGCACGATAAAGAGACAGAGACAGAGACAGACAGCACGAGACAGAGACAGAGACAGACAGCACGATACAGAGACAGAGACAGAGACAGACAGCACGATACAGAGACAGAGACAGAGACAGACAGCTCGATACAGAGACAGAGACAGAGACAGACAGCACGATACAGAGACAGAGACAGACAGCACGATACAGAGACAGAGACTGAGACAGACAGCATGATAAAGAGACAGAGACAGAGACAGACAGCACGATACAGAGACAGAGACAGAGACAGACAGCACGATACAGAGACAGAGACAGACAGCACGATACAGAGACAGAGACAGAGACAGACAGCACGATAAAGAGACAGAGACAGACAGCACGATACAGAGACAGAGACAGAGACAGACAGCACGATACAGAGACAGAGACAGAGACAGACAGCACGATACAGAGACAGAGACAGAGACAGACAGCGCGATAAAGAGACAGAGACAGACAGCACGATACAGAGACAGAGACAGACTGCACGATAAAGAGACAGAGACAGAGACAGACAGCACGATACAGAGACAGAGACAGAGACAGACAGCACGATAAAGAGACAGAGACAGACAGCACGATACAGAGACAGAGAGAGAGACAGACAGCACGATAAAGAGACAGAGACAGAGACAGACAGCACGATACAGAGACAGAGAGAGAGACAGACAGCACGATACAGAGACAGAGACAGAGACAGACAGCACGATAAAGAGACAGAGACAGAGACAGACAGCACGAGACAGAGACAGAGACAGACAGCACGATACAGAGACAGAGACAGAGACAGACAGCACGATACAGAGACAGAGACAGAGACAGACAGCTCGATACAGAGACAGAGACAGAGACAGACAGCACGATACAGAGACAGAGACAGACAGCACGATACAGAGACAGAGACTGAGACAGACAGCACGATAAAGAGACAGAGACAGAGACAGACAGCACGATACAGAGACAGAGACAGAGACAGACAGCACGATACAGAGACAGAGACAGACAGCACGATACAGAGACAGAGACAGAGACAGACAGCACGATACAGAGACAGAGACAGAGACAGACAGCACGATAAAGAGACAGAGACAGAGACAGACAGCACGATACAGAGACAGAGACAGAGGCAGACAGCACGATAAAGAGTCAGAGACAGAGACAGACAGCACGATACAGAGACAGAGACAGAGACTGAGACAGACAGCACGATACAGAGACAGAGACAGAGACAGACAGCACAATACAGAGACTGAGACAGACAGCACGATAAAGAGACAGAGACAGAGACAGACAGCACGATACAGAGACAGAGACAGAGGCAGACAGCACGATAAAGAGACAGAGACAGAGACAGACAGCACGATACAGAGACAGAGACAGACAGCACGATACAGAGACAGAGACAGAGACAGACAGCACGATAAAGAGACAGAGACAGAGACAGACAGCACGATACAGAGACAGAGACAGAGACAGACAGCACGATACAGAGACAGAGACAGACAGCACGATACAGAGACAGAGACAGAGACAGAGAGCAACATTCAGAGACAGAGACAGACAGCACGATACAGAGACAGAGACAGACAGCACGACACAGAGACAGAGACAGACAGCACGATAAAGAGACAGAGACAGAGACAGACAGCACGATACAGAGACAGAGACAGACAGCACGATACAGAGACAGAGACAGAGACAGACAGCACGATACAGAGACAGAGAGAGACAGCACGACACAGAGACAGAGACAGACAGCACGATACAGAGACAGAGACAGAGACAGACAGCACGATACAGAGACAGAGACAGAGACAGAGACAGACAGCACGATACAGAGACAGAGACAGAGACAGACAGCACGATAGAGAGACAGAGACAGAGACAGACAGCACGATACAGAGACAGAGACAGAGACAGAGACAGAGACAGACAGCGCGATACAGAGACAGAGACAGACAGCACGATACAGAGACAGAGACAGAGACAGAGACAGACAGCACGATAAAGAGACAGAGACAGAGACAGCACGATACAGAGACAGAGACAGAGACAGACAGCACGATACAGAGATAGAGACAGAGACAGACAGCACGATACGGAGACAGAGACAGACAGCACGATACAGAGACAGAGACAGTCAGCACGATACAGAGACAGAGACAGACAGCACGATACAGAGACAGAGACAGACAGCACGATACAGAGACAGAGACAGAGACAGACAGCACGATACAGAGACAGAGACAGAGACAGACAGCGCGATAAAGAGACAGAGACAGAGACAGACAGCACGATACAGAGACAGAGACAGACAGCACGATACAGAGACAGAGACAGAGACAGACAGCACGATAAAGAGACAGAGACAGAGACAGACAGCACGATAAAGAGACAGAGACAGAGACAGACAGCACGATAAAGAGACAGAGACAGAGACAGACAGCACGATACAGAGACAGAGACAGAGACAGACAGCACGATACAGAGACAGAGACAGAGACAGACAGCACGATACAGAGACAGAGACAGACAGCACGATACAGAGACAGAGACAGAGACAGTCAGCACGATACAGAGACAGAGACAGAGACAGACAGCACGATACAGAGACAGAGACAGACAGCACGATAAAGAGACAGAGACAGACAGCACGATACAGAGACAGAGACAGAGACAGACAGCACGATAAAGAGACAGAGGCAGAGACAGACAGAACGACACAGAGACAGGGAAAGAGACAGACAGCACGATACAGAGACAGAGACAGAGACAGACAGCACGATACAGATACAGAGACAGAGACAGACAGCACGATACAGAGACAGAGACAGACAGCACGATACAGAGTCAGAGACAGAGACAGACAGCACGATACAGAGACAGAGACAGACAGCACGATAAAGAGACAGAGACAGAGACAGACAGCACGATAAAGAGACAGAGACAGAGACAGACAGCACGATACAGAGACAGAGACAGACAGCACGATACAGATACAGAGACAGAGACAGACAGCACGATACAGAGACAGAGACAGAGACAGACAGCACGATACAGAGACAGAGACAGAGACAGAGACAGAGACAGACAGCACGATACAGATACAGAGACAGAGACAGACAGCACGATAAAGTGACAGAGACAGAGACAGACAGCACGATACAGAGACAGAAACAGAGACAGACAGCACGATACAGAGACAGAGACAGAGACAGACAGCACGATACAGAGACAGAGACAGAGACAGACAGCACGATAAAGAGACAGAGACAGAGACAGACAGCACGATAAAGAGACAGAGACAGAGACAGACAGCACGATACAGAGACAGAGACAGAGGCAGACAGCACGATAAAGAGTCAGAGACAGAGACAGACAGCACGATACAGAGACAGAGACAGAGACTGAGACAGACAGCACGATACAGAGACAGAGACAGAGACAGACAGCACGATACAGAGACTGAGACAGACAGCACGATAAAGAGACAGAGACAGAGACAGACAGCACGATACAGAGACAGAGACAGAGGCAGACAGCACGATAAAGAGACAGAGACAGAGACAGACAGCACGATACAGAGACAGAGACAGACAGCACGATACAGAGACAGAGACAGAGACAGACAGCACGATAAAGAGACAGAGAAAGAGACAGACAGCACGATACAGAGACAGAGACAGAGACAGACAGCACGATACAGAGACAGAGACAGACAGCACGATACAGAGACAGAGACAGAGACAGAGAGCAACATTCAGAGACAGAGACAGACAGCACGATACAGAGACAGAGACAGACAGCACGACACAGAGACAGAGACAGACAGCACGATAAAGAGACAGAGACAGAGACAGACAGCACGATACAGAGACAGAGACAGACAGCACGATACAGAGACAGAGACAGAGAGCACGATACAGAGACAGAGAGAGACAGCACGACACAGAGACAGAGACAGAGACAGACAGCACGATACAGAGACAGAGACAGAGACAGACAGCACGATACAGAGACAGAGACAGAGACAGACAGCACGATACAGAGACAGAGACAGAGACAGAGACAGACAGCACGATACAGAGACAGAGACAGAGACAGACAGCACGATACAGAGACAGAGACAGAGACAGACAGCACGATACAGAGACAGAGACAGAGACAGACAGCGCGATACAGAGACAGAGACAGACAGCACGATACAGAGACAGAGACAGAGACAGAGACAGACAGCACGATAAAGAGACAGAGACAGAGACAGCACGATACAGAGACAGAGACAGAGACAGACAGCACGATACAGAGATAGAGACAGAGACAGACAGCACGATACGGAGACAGAGACAGACCGCACGATACAGAGACAGAGACAGTCAGCACGATACAGAGACAGAGACAGACAGCACGATACAGAGACAGAGACAGAGACAGACAGCACGATACAGAGACAGAGACAGAGACAGACAGCACGATACAGAGACAGAGACAGAGACAGACAGCGCGATAAAGAGACAGAGACAGAGACAGACAGCACGATACAGAGACAGAGACAGAGACAGACAGCACGATACAGAGACAGAGACAGAGGCAGACAGCACGATAAAGAGACAGAGATAGAGACAGACAGCACGATAAAGAGACAGAGACAGAGACAGACAGCACGATAAAGAGACAGAGACAGAGACAGACAGCACGATACAGAGACAGAGACAGAGACAGACAGCACGATACAGAGACAGAGACAGAGACAGACAGCACAATACAGAGACAGAGACAGACAGCACGATACAGAGACAGAGACAGAGACAGTCAGCACGATACAGAGACAGAGACAGAGACAGACAGCACGATACAGAGACAGAGACAGAGACAGACAGCACGATAAAGAGACAGAGACAGACAGCACGATACAGAGACAGAGACAGAGACAGACAGCACGATAAAGAGACAGAGGCAGAGACAGACAGAACGACACAGAGACAGGGAAAGAGACAGACAGCACGATACAGAGACAGAGACAGAGACAGACAGCACGATACAGATACAGAGACAGAGACAGACAGCACGATACAGAGACAGAGACAGACAGCACGATACAGAGTCAGAGACAGAGACAGACAGCACGATACAGAGACAGAGACAGACAGCACGATACAGATACAGAGACAGAGACAGACAGCACGATAAAGAGACAGAGACAGAGACAGACAGCACGATACAGAGACAGAGACAGACAGCACGATAAAGAGACAGAGACAGAGACAGACAGCACGATAAAGAGACAGAGACAGAGACAGACAGCACGATACAGATACAGAGACAGACAGCACGATACAGATACAGAGACAGAGACAGACAGCACGATACAGAGACAGAGACAGAGACAGACAGCACGATACAGAGACAGAGACAGAGACAGACAGCACGATACAGAGACAGAGACAGAGACAGAGACAGACAGCACGATACAGAGACAGAGACAGAGACAGACAGCGCGATAAAGAGACAGAGACAGACAGCACGATACAGAGACAGAGACAGACTGCACGATAAAGAGACAGAGACAGAGACAGACAGCACGATACAGAGACAGAGACAGAGACAGACAGCACGATAAAGAGACAGAGACAGACAGCACGATACAGAGACAGAGAGAGAGACAGACAGCACGATAAAGAGACAGAGACAGAGACAGACAGCACGATACAGAGACAGAGAGAGAGACAGACAGCACGATACAGAGACAGAGACAGAGACAGACAGCACGATAAAGAGACAGAGACAGAGACAGACAGCACGAGACAGAGACAGAGACAGACAACACGATACAGAGACAGAGACAGAGACAGACAGCACGATACAGAGACAGAGACAGAGACAGACAGCTCGATACAGAGACAGAGACAGAGACAGACAGCACGATACAGAGACAGAGACAGACAGCACGATACAGAGACAGAGACTGAGACAGACAGCACGATAAAGAGACAGAGACAGAGACAGACAGCACGATACAGAGACTGAGACAGAGACAGACAGCACGATACAGAGACAGAGACAGAGACAGACAGCACGATAAAGAGACAGAGACAGACAGCACGATACAGAGACAGAGACAGAGACAGACAGCACGATACAGAGACAGAGACAGAGACAGACAGCACGATACAGAGACAGAGACAGAGACAGACAGCGCGATAAAGAGACAGAGACAGACAGCACGATACAGAGACAGAGACAGACTGCACGATAAAGAGACAGAGATAGAGACAGGCAGCACGATACAGAGACAGAGACAGAGACAGACAGCACGATAAAGAGACAGAGACAGACAGCACGATACAGAGACAGAGAGAGAGACAGACAGCACGATAAAGAGACAGAGACAGAGACAGAAAGCACGATACAGAGACAGAGAGAGAGACAGACAGCACGATACAGAGACAGAGACAGAGACAGACAGCACGATAAAGAGACAGAGACAGAGACAGACAGCACGAGACAGAGACAGAGACAGACAGCACGATACAGAGACAGAGACAGAGACAGACAGCACGATACAGAGACAGAGACAGAGACAGACAGCTCGATACAGAGACAGAGACAGAGACAGACAGCACGATACAGAGACAGAGACAGACAGCACGATACAGAGACAGAGACTGAGACAGACAGCACGATAAAGAGACAGAGACAGAGACAGACAGCACGATACAGAGACAGAGACAGAGACAGACAGCACGATACAGAGACAGAGACAGACAGCACGATACAGAGACAGAGACAGAGACAGACAGCACGATACAGAGACAGAGACAGAGACAGACAGCACGATAAAGAGACAGAGACAGAGACAGACAGCACGATACAGAGACAGAGACAGAGGCAGACAGCACGATAAAGAGTCAGAGACAGAGACAGACAGCACGATACAGAGACAGAGACAGAGACAGAGACAGACAGCACGATACAGAGACAGAGACAGAGACAGACAGCACGATACAGAGACTGAGACAGACAGCACGATAAAGAGACAGAGACAGAGACAGACAGCACGATACAGAGACAGAGACAGAGGCAGACAGCACGATAAAGAGACAGAGACAGAGACAGACAGCACGATACAGAGACAGAGACAGACAGCACGATACAGAGACAGAGACAGAGACAGACAGCACGATAAAGAGACAGAGACAGAGACAGACAGCACGATACAGAGACAGAGACAGAGACAGACAGCACGATACAGAGACAGAGACAGACAGCACGATACAGAGACAGAGACAGAGACAGAGAGCAACATTCAGAGACAGAGACAGACAGCACGATACAGAGACAGAGACAGACAGCACGACACAGAGACAGAGACAGACAGCACGATAAAGAGACAGAGACAGAGACAGACAGCACGATACAGAGACAGAGACAGACAGCACGATACAGAGACAGAGACAGAGACAGACAGCACGATACAGAGACAGAGAGAGACAGCACGACACAGAGACAGAGACAGAGACAGACAGCACGATACAGAGACAGAGACAGAGACAGACAGCACGATACAGAGACAGAGACAGAGACAGACAGCACGATACAGAGACAGAGACAGAGACAGAGACAGACAGCACGATACAGAGACAGAGACAGAGACAGACAGCACGATACAGAGACAGAGACAGAGACAGACAGCACGATACAGAGACAGAGACAGAGACAGAGACAGAGACAGACAGCGCGATACAGAGACAGAGACAGACAGCACGATACAGAGACAGAGACAGAGACAGAGACAGACAGCACGATAAAGAGACAGAGACAGAGACAGCACGATACAGAGACAGAGACAGAGACAGACAGCACGATACAGAGATAGAGACAGAGACAGACAGCACGATACAGAGACAGAGACAGAGACAGAGACAGAGACAGACAGCGCGATACAGAGACAGAGACAGACAGCACGATACAGAGACAGAGACAGAGACAGAGACAGACAGCACGATAAAGAGACAGAGACAGAGACAGCACGATACAGAGACAGAGACAGAGACAGACAGCACGATACAGAGATAGAGACAGAGACAGACAGCACGATACAGAGACAGAGACAGTCAGCACGATACAGAGACAGAGACAGACAGCACGATACAGAGACAGAGACAGACAGCACGATACAGAGACAGAGACAGAGACAGACAGCACGATACAGAGACAGAGACAGAGACAGACAGCGCGATAAAGAGACAGAGACAGAGACAGACAGCACGATACAGAGACAGAGACAGAGACAGACAGCACGATACAGAGACAGAGACAGAGACAGACAGCACGATAAAGAGACAGAGACAGAGACAGACAGCACGATAAAGAGACAGAGACAGAGACAGACAGCACGATAAAGAGACAGAGACAGAGACAGACAGCACGATACAGAGACAGAGACAGAGACAGACAGCACGATACAGAGACAGAGACAGAGACAGACAGCACGATACAGAGACAGAGACAGACAGCACGATACAGAGACAGAGACAGAGACAGTCAGCACGATACAGAGACAGAGACAGAGACAGACAGCACGATACAGAGACAGAGACAGACAGCACGATAAAGAGACAGAGACAGACAGCACGATACAGAGACAGAGACAGACAGCACGATAAAGAGACAGAGGCAGAGACAGACAGAACGACACAGAGACAGGGAAAGAGACAGACAGCACGATACAGAGACAGAGACAGAGACAGACAGCACGATACAGATACAGAGACAGAGACAGACAGCACGATACAGAGACAGAGACAGACAGCACGATACAGAGACTGAGACAGACAGCACGATAAAGAGACAGAGACAGAGACAGACAGCACGATACAGAGACAGAGACAGAGGCAGACAGCACGATAAAGAGACAGAGACAGAGACAGACAGCACGATACAGAGACAGAGACAGACAGCACGATACAGAGACAGAGACAGAGACAGACAGCACGATAAAGAGACAGAGACAGAGACAGACAGCACGATACAGAGACAGAGACAGAGACAGACAGCACGATACAGAGACAGAGACAGACAGCACGATACAGAGACAGAGACAGAGACAGAGAGCAACATTCAGAGACAGAGACAGACAGCACGATACAGAGACAGAGACAGACAGCACGACACAGAGACAGAGACAGACAGCACGATAAAGAGACAGAGACAGAGACAGACAGCACGATACAGAGACAGAGACAGACAGCACGATACAGAGACAGAGACAGAGACAGACAGCACGATACAGAGACAGAGAGAGACAGCACGACACAGAGACAGAGACAGAGACAGACAGCACGATACAGAGACAGAGACAGAGACAGACAGCACGATACAGAGACAGAGACAGAGACAGACAGCACGATACAGAGACAGAGACAGAGACAGAGACAGACAGCACGATACAGAGACAGAGACAGAGACAGACAGCACGATACAGAGACAGAGACAGAGACAGACAGCACGATACAGAGACAGAGACAGAGACAGAGACAGAGACAGACAGCGCGATACAGAGACAGAGACAGACAGCACGATACAGAGACAGAGACAGAGACAGAGACAGACAGCACGATAAAGAGACAGAGACAGAGACAGCACGATACAGAGACAGAGACAGAGACAGACAGCACGATACAGAGATAGAGACAGAGACAGACAGCACGATACGGAGACAGAGACAGACAGCACGATACAGAGACAGAGACAGTCAGCACGATACAGAGACAGAGACAGACAGCACGATACAGAGACAGAGACAGAGACAGACAGCACGATACAGAGACAGAGACAGAGACAGACAGCACGATACAGAGACAGAGACAGAGACAGACAGCGCGATAAAGAGACAGAGACAGAGACAGACAGCACGATACAGAGACAGAGATAGAGACAGACAGCACGATAAAGAGACAGAGACAGAGACAGACAGCACGATAAAGAGACAGAGACAGAGACAGACAGCACGATACAGAGACAGAGACAGAGACAGACAGCACGATACAGAGACAGAGACAGAGACAGACAGCACGATACAGAGACAGAGACAGACAGCACGATACAGAGACAGAGACAGAGACATTCAGCACGATACAGAGACAGAGACAGAGACAGACAGCACGATACAGAGACAGAGACAGAGACAGACAGCACGATAAAGAGACAGAGACAGACAGCACGATACAGAGACAGAGACAGAGACAGACAGCACGATAAAGAGACAGAGGCAGAGAAAGACAGAACGACACTGAGACAGGGAAAGAGACAGACAGCACGATACAGAGACAGAGACAGAGACAGACAGCACGATACAGATACAGAGACAGAGACAGACAGCACGATACAGAGACAGAGACAGACAGCACGATACAGAGTCAGTGACAGAGACAGACAGCACGATACAGAGACAGAGACAGACAGCACGATAAAGAGACAGAGACAGAGACAGACAGCACGATAAAGAGACAGAGACAGAGACAGACAGCACGATACAGATACAGAGACAGACAGCACGATACAGATACAGAGACAGAGACAGACAGCACGATACAGAGACAGAGACAGAGACAGACAGCACGATACAGAGACAGAGACAGAGACAGAGACAGACAGCACGATACAGATACAGAGACAGAGACAGACAGCACGATAAAGTGACAGAGACAGAGACAGACAGCACGATACAGAGACAGAAACAGAGACAGACAGCACGACACAGAGACAGAGACAGAGACAGACAGCACGATACAGAGACAGAGACAGAGACAGACAGCACGATACAGAGACAGAGACAGAGACAGACAGCACGATAAAGAGACAGAGACAGAGACAGACAGCACGATACAGAGACAGAGACAGAGACAGACAGCACGATACAGATACAGAGACAGAGACAGACAGCACGATACAGAGACAGAGACAGACAGCACGATACAGAGACAGAGACATAGACAGACAGCACGATACAGAGACAGAGACAGACAGCACGATAAAGAGACAGAGACAGAGACAGACAGCACGATACAGAGACAGAGACAGACAGCACGATACAGAGACAGAGACAGAGACAGACAGCACGATACAGAGACAGAGACAGACAGCACGATACAGAGACAGAGACAGAGACAGACAGCACGATACAGAGACAGAGACAGAGACAGACAGCACGATACAGAGACAGAGACAGGGACAGAGACAGACAGCACGATACAGAGACAGAGACAGACAGCACGATACAGAGACAGAGACAGACAGCACGATAAAGAGACAGAGACAGAGACAGACAGCACGATACAGAGACAGAGACAGAGACAGACAGCACGATACAGAGACAGAGACAGAGACAGAGACAGACAGCACGATACAGAGACAGAGACAGACAGCACGATACAGAGACAGAGACAGAGACAGACAGCACGATAAAGAGACAGAGACAGAGACAGACAGCACGATAAAGAGACAGAGACAGAGACAGACAGCACGATAAAGAGACAGAGACAGAGACAGACAGCACGATAAAGAGACAGAGACAGAGACAGACAGCACGATACTGAGACAGAGACAGAGACAGAGACAGACAGCACGATAAAGAGACAGAGACAGAGACAGACAGCACGATACAGAGACAGAGACAGACAGCACGATAAAGAGACAGAGACAGAGACAGACAGCTCGACAAAGAGACAGAGACAGAGCCAGACAGCACGATACAGAGACAGAGACAGAGACAGACAGCACGATACAGAGACAGAGACAGAGACAGACAGCACGATAAAGAGACAGAGACAGAGACAGACAGCACGATACAGAGACAGAGACAGAGACAGACAGCACGATACAGAGACAGAGACAGAGACAGACAGCACGATAAAGAGACAGAGACAGAGACAGAGACAGAGACAGACAGCACGATACAGAGACAGAGACAGAGACAGACAGCACGATACAGAGACAGAGACAGAGACAGACAGCATGATACAGAGTCAGAGACAGAGACAGACAGCACGATACAGAGACAGAGACAGACAGCACGATAAAGAGACAGAGGCAGAGACAGACAGCACGATACAGAGACAGACAGCACGATACAGAGACAGAGACAGACAGCACGATAAAGAGACAGAGACAGACAGCACGATACAGATACAGAGACAGAGACAGACAGCACGATACAGAGACAGAGACAGACAGCACGATACAGAGACAGAGACAGAGACAGACAGCACGATACAGAGACAGAGACAGACAGCACGATACAGAGACAGAGACCGAGACAGACAGCACGATAAAGAGACAGAGACAGAGACAGACAGAACGATACAGAGACAGAGACAGAGACAGACAGCACGATACAGAGACAGAGACAGAGACAGACAGCACGATACAGAGACAGAGACAGACAGCACGATACAGAGACAGAGACAGAGACAGACAGCACGATACAGAGACAGAGACAGACAGCACGATACAGAGACAGAGACAGAGACAGACAGCACGATACAGAGACAGAGACAGACAGCACGATACAGAGACAGAGACAGACAGCACGATACAGAGACAGAGACAGAGACAGACAGCGCGATACAGAGACAGAGACAGACAGCACGAAAAAGAGACTGAGACAGAGACAGAGACAGACAGCACGATAAAGAGACAGAGACAGAGACAGCACGATACAGAGACAGAGACAGAGACAGACAGCACGATACAGAGATAGAGACAGAGACAGACAGCACGATACAGAGACAGAGACAGACAGCACGATACAGAGACAGAGACAGAGACAGACAGCACGATACAGAGACAGAGACAGAGACAGACAGCACGATACAGAGACAGAGACAGAGACAGACAGCGCGATAAAGAGACAGAGACAGAGACAGACAGCACGATACAGAGACAGAGACAGAGACAGACAGCACGATACTGAGACAGAGACAGAGACAGACAGCACGATAAAGAGACAGAGACAGAGACAGACAGCACGATAAAGAGACAGAGACAGAGACAGACAGCACGATAAAGAGACAGAGACAGAGACAGACAGCACGATACAGAGATAGAGACAGAGACAGGCAGCACGATACAGAGACAGAGACAGAGACAGACAGCACGATACAGAGACAGAGACAGACAGCACGATAGAGAGACAGAGACAGAGACAGTCAGCACGATACAGAGACAGAGACAGAGACTGACAGCACGATACAGAGACAGAGACAGAGACAGACAGCACGATACAGTGACAGAGACAGACAGCACGATACAGAGACAGAGACAGAGACAGACAGCACGATAAAGAGACAGAGGCAGAGACAGACAGTACGACACAGAGACAGAGACAGAGACAGACAGCACGTTACAGAGACAGAGACAGAGACAGACAGCACAATACAGATACAGAGACAGAGACAGACAGCACGATACTGAGACAGAGACAGATAGCACGATACAGAGTCAGAGACAGAGACAGACAGCACGATACAGAGACAGAGACAGACAGCACGATAAAGAGACAGAGACAGAGACAGACAGCACGATACAGAGACAGAGACAGAGACAGACAGCACGATACAGAGACAGAGACAGAGACAGACAGCATGATACAGAGACAGAGACAGACAGCACGATACAGAGACAGAGACAGAGACAGACAGCACGATACAGAGACAGAGACAGAGACAGACAGCACGATACAGAGACAGAGACCGAGACAGACAGCACGATACAGAGACAGAGACAGACAGCACGATAAAGAGACAGAGACATAGACAGACAGCACGACATAGAGACAGAGACAGAGACAGACAGCACGATACAGAGACAGAGGCAGACAGCAAGATACAGAGACAGAGACAGAGACAGACAGCACGATACAGAGACAGAGACAGAGACAGACAGCACGATACAGAGACAGAGACAGAGACAGAGACAGACAGCACGATACAGAGACAGAGACAGACAGCACGATACAGATACAGAGACAGAGACAGACAGCACGATAAAGAGACAGAGACAGAGACAGACAGCACGATACAGAGACAGAGACAGAGACAGACAGCACGATACAGAGACAGAGACAGACAGCACGATACAGAGACAGAGACAGAGACAGACAGCACGATACAGATACAGAGACAGAGACAGACAGCACGATAAAGAGACAGAGACAGAGACAGACAGCACGATACAGAGACAGAGACAGAGACAGACAGCACGATACAGGGACAGAGACAGAGACAGTCAGCACGATACAGAGACAGAGACAGAGACAGACAGCACGATACAGAGACAGAGACAGAGACAGACAGCACGATAAAGAGACAGAGACAGAGACAGACAGCACGATACAGAGACAGAGACAGAGACAGACAGCACGATACAGATACAGAGACAGAGACAGACAGCACGATACAGAGACAGAGACAGACAGCACGATACAGAGACAGAGACAGAGACAGACAGCATGATACAGAGACAGAGACAGACAGCACGATAAAGAGACAGAGACAGACAGCACGATACAGAGACAGAGACAGAGACAGACAGCACGATACAGAGACAGAGACAGAGACAGACAGCACGATACAGAGACAGAGACAGACAGCACGACACAGAGACAGAGACAGAGACAGACAGCACGATACAGAGACAGAGACAGAGACAGATAGCACGATACAGAGACAGAGACAGGGACAGAGACAGACAGCACGATACAGAGACAGAGACAGACAGCACGATACAGAGACAGAGACAGAGACAGACAGCACGATAAAGAGACAGAGACAGAGACAGACAGCACGATACAGAGACAGAGACAGAGACAGACAGCACGATACAGAGACAGAGACAGAGACAGACAGCACGATACAGAGACAGAGACAGACAGCACGATAAAGAGACAGAGACAGACAGCACGATAAAGAGACAGAGACAGACAGCACGATAAAGAGACAGAGACAGACACAGACAGCACGATAAAGAGACAGAGACAGAGACAGACAGCACGATACTGAGACAGAGACAGAGACAGACAGCACGATAAAGAGACAGAGACAGACAGCACGATACAGAGACAGAGACAGACAGCACGATAAAGAGACAGAGACAGAGACAGACAGCCCGACAATGAGACAGAGACAGAGACAGACAGCACGATACAGAGACAGAGACAGACAGCACGATAAAGAGACAGAGACAGAGACAGATACAGACAGCACGATACAGAGACAGAGACAGACAGCACGATACAGAGACAGAGACAGACAGCACGATAAAGAGACAGAGACAGAGATAGACAGCACGATACAGAGACAGAGACAGAGACAGACAGCACGATACAGAGACAGAGACAGAGACAGACAGCACGATACAGAGACAGAGACATAGACAGACAGCACGATACAGAGACAGAGACAGAGACAGACAGCACGATACAGAGACAGACACAGAGACAGACAGCACGATAAAGAGACAGAGACAGAGACAGACAGCACGATACAGAGACAGAGACAGACAGCACGATAAAGAGACAGAGACAGAGACAGACAGCACGATACAGAGACAGAGACAGAGACAGACAGCACGATACAGAGACAGAGACAGAGACAGACAGCATGATACAGAGTCAGAGACAGAGACAGACAGCACGATAAAGAGACAGAGACAGACAGCACGATACAGATACAGAGACAGAGACAGACAGCACGATACAGAGACAGAGACAGACAGCACGATACAGAGACAGAGACAGAGACAGACAGAACGATACAGAGACAGAGACAGACAGCACGATACAGAGACAGAGACAGAGACAGACAACGCGATAAAGAGACAGAGACAGAGACAGACAGAACGATACAGAGACAGAGACAGAGACAGACAGCACGATACAGAGACAGAGACAGAGACAGACAGCACGATAAAGAGACAGAGACAGACAGCACGATACAGAGACAGAGACAGAGACAGACAGCACGATACAGAGACAGAGACAGAGACAGACAGCACGATACAGAGACAGAGACAGAGACAGACAGCACGATACAGATACAGAGACAGAGACAGACAGCACGATACAGACACAGAGACAGACAGCACGATACAGAGACAGAGACAGAGACAGACAGAACGATACAGAGACAGAGACAGACAGCACGATACAGAGACAGAGACAGAGACAGACAGCACGATAAAGAGACAGAGACAGAGACAGACAGAACGATACAGAGACAGAGACAGAGACAGACAGCACGATACAGAGACAGAGACAGAGACAGACAGCACGATAAAGAGACAGAGACAGACAGCACGATACAGAGACAGAGACAGACAGCACGATACAGAGACAGAGACAGAGACAGACAGCACGATAAAGAGACAGAGACAGAGACAGAGACAGAGACAGACAGCGCGATACAGAGACAGAGACAGACAGCACGATACAGAGACAGAGACAGAGACAGAGACAGACAGCACGATAAAGAGACAGAGACAGAGACAGCACGATACAGAGACAGAGACAGAGACAGACAGCACAATACAGAGATAGAGACAGAGACAGACAGCACGATACGGAGACAGAGACAGACAGCACGATACAGAGACAGAGACAGAGACAGTCAGCACGATACAGAGACAGAGACAGACAGCACGATACAGAGACAGAGACAGAGACAGACAGCACGATACAGAGACAGAGACAGAGACAGACAGCACGATACAGAGACAGAGACAGACAGTGCGATAAAGAGACAGAGACAGAGACAGACAGCACGATACAGAGACAGAGACAGAGACAGGCAGCACGATACAGAGACAGAGACAGAGACAGACAGCACGATAAAGAGACAGAGACAGAGACAGACAGCACGATAAAGAGACAGAGACAGAGACAGACAGCACGATAAAGAGACAGAGACAGAGACAGACAGCACGATACAGAGACAGAGACAGAGACAGACAGCACGATACAGAGACAGAGACAGCGACAGACAGCACGATACAGAGACAGAGACAGACAGCACGATACAGAGACAGAGACAGAGACAGTCAGCACGATACAGAGACAGAGACAGAGACAGACAGCACGATACAGAGACAGAGACAGACAGCACGATAAAGAGACAGAGACAGACAGCACGATACAGAGACAGAGACAGAGACAGACAGCACGATAAAGAGACAGAGACAGATACAGACAGCACGATACAGAGACAGAGACAGAGACAGCACGATAAAGAGACAGAGACAGAGACAGACAGCACGATAAAGAGACAGAGACAGAGACAGACAGCACGATAAAGAGACAGAGACAGACAGCACGATACAGAGACAGAGACAGACAGCATGATACAGAGACAGAGACAGAGACAGACAGCACGATACAGAGACAGAGACAGAGACAGACAGCACGATACAGAGACAGAGACAGACAGCACGATAAAGAGACAGAGACAGACAGCACGATACAGAGACAGAGACAGAGACAGACAGCACGATAAAGAGACAGTGACAGAGACAGACAGCACGATAAAGAGACAGAGACAGAGACAGACAGCACGATACAGAGACAGACAGCACGATACAGAGACAGAGACAGAGACAGGGACAGCACGATAAAGAGACAGAGACAGAGACAGACAGCACGATACAGAGACAGAGACAGAGACAGACAGCACGATAAAGAGACAGAGACAGAGACAGACAGCACGATAAAGAGACAGAGACAGACAGCACGATACAGAGACAGAGACAGAGACAGACAGCACGATAAAGAGACAGAGGCAGAGACAGACAGAACGACACAGAGACAGAGACAGAGACAGACAGCACGATACAGAGACAGAGACAGAGACAGACAGCACGATACAGATACAGAGACAGAGACAGACAGCACGATACAGAGACAGAGACAGACAGCACGATACAGAGACAGAGACAGAGACAGACAGCACGATACAGAGACAGAGACAGACAGCACGATAAAGAGACAGAGACAGAGACAGACAGCACGATACAGAGACAGAGACAGAGAGCACGATACAGAGACAGAGACAGAGACAGACAGCACGATACAGAGACCGAGACAGATAGCACGATACAGAGACAGAGACAGAGACAGACAGCACGATACAGAGACAGAGACCGATACAGACAGCACGATACAGAGACAGAGACAGACAGCACGATAAAGAGACAGAGACATAGACAGACAGCACGACAAAGAGACAGAGAAAGAGACAGTTAGCACGATACAGAGACAGAGGCAGACAGCACGATACAGAGACAGAGACAGAGACAGACAGCACGATACAGAGACAGAGACAGCGACAGACAGCACGATACAGAGACAGAGACAGAGACAGAGACAGACAGCACGATACAGAGACAGAGACAGACAGCACGATACAGAGACAGAGACAGAGACAGACAGCACGATAAAGAGACAGAGACAGAGACAGACAGCACGATACAGAGACAGAGACAGAGACAGAGACAGACAGCACGATACAGAGACAGAGACAGAGACAGACAGCACGATACAGAGACAGAGACAGACAGCACGATACAGAGACAGAGACAGAGACAGACAGCACGATACAGAGACAGAGACAGAGACAGATAGCACGATAAATAGACAGAGACAGACAGCACGATAAAGAGGCAGAGACAGAGACAGACAGCACGATGAAGAGACAGAGACAGAGACAGACAGCGCGATAAAGGGACAGAGACAGACAGCACGATAAAGAGACAGAGACAGAGACAGACAGCACGATACAGAGACAGAGACAGAGACAGACAGCACGATACAGAGACAGAGACAGAGACAGACAGCACGATACAGAGACAGAGACAGACAGCACGATACAGAGACAGAGACAGACAGCACGATAAAGAGACAGAGACAGAGACAGACAGCACGATAAAGAGACAGAGACAGAGACAGACAGCACGATACAGAGACAGAGACAGAGACAGGCAGAACGATACAGAGACAGAGACAGAGACAGACAGCACGATAAAGAGACAGAGACAGAGACAGACAGCACGATAAAGAGACAGAGACAGAGACAGACAGCACGATAAAGAGACAGAGACAGAGACAGACAGCACGATACAGAGACAGAGACAGAGACAGACAGCACGATACAGAGACAGAGACAGCGACAGACAGCACGATACAGAGACAGAGACAGACAGCACGATACAGAGACAGAGACAGAGACAGTCAGCACGATACAGAGACAGAGACAGAGACAGACAGCACGATACAGAGACAGAGACAGACAGCACGATAAAGAGACAGAGACAGACAGCACGATACAGAGACAGAGACAGAGACAGACAGCACGATAAAGAGACAGAGACAGATACAGACAGCACGATACAGAGACAGAGACAGAGACAGCACGATAAAGAGACAGAGACAGAGACAGACAGCACGATAAAGAGACAGAGACAGAGACAGACAGCACGATAAAGAGACAGAGACAGACAGCACGATACAGAGACAGAGACAGACAGCATGATACAGAGACAGAGACAGAGACAGACAGCACGATACAGAGACAGAGACAGAGACAGACAGCACGATACAGAGACAGAGACAGACAGCACGATAAAGAGACAGAGACAGACAGCACGATACAGAGACAGAGACAGAGACAGACAGCACGATAAAGAGACAGTGACAGAGACAGACAGCACGATAAAGAGACAGAGACAGAGACAGACAGCACGATACAGAGACAGACAGCACGATACAGAGACAGAGACAGAGACAGGGACAGCACGATAAAGAGACAGAGACAGAGACAGACAGCACGATACAGAGACAGAGACAGAGACAGACAGCACGATAAAGAGACAGAGACAGAGACAGACAGCACGATAAAGAGACAGAGACAGACAGCACGATACAGAGACAGAGACAGAGACAGACAGCACGATAAAGAGACAGAGGCAGAGACAGACAGAACGACACAGAGACAGAGACAGAGACAGACAGCACGATACAGAGACAGAGACAGAGACAGACAGCACGATACAGATACAGAGACAGAGACAGACAGCACGATACAGAGACAGAGACAGACAGCACGATACAGAGACAGAGACAGAGACAGACAGCACGATACAGAGACAGAGACAGACAGCACGATAAAGAGACAGAGACAGAGACAGACAGCACGATACAGAGACAGAGACAGAGAGCACGATACAGAGACAGAGACAGAGACAGACAGCACGATACAGAGACCGAGACAGATAGCACGATACAGAGACAGAGACAGAGACAGACAGCACGATACAGAGACAGAGACCGATACAGACAGCACGATACAGAGACAGAGACAGACAGCACGATAAAGAGACAGAGACATAGACAGACAGCACGACAAAGAGACAGAGAAAGAGACAGTTAGCACGATACAGAGACAGAGGCAGACAGCACGATACAGAGACAGAGACAGAGACAGACAGCACGATACAGAGACAGAGACAGCGACAGACAGCACGATACAGAGACAGAGACAGAGACAGAGACAGACAGCACGATACAGAGACAGAGACAGACAGCACGATACAGAGACAGAGACAGAGACAGACAGCACGATAAAGAGACAGAGACAGAGACAGACAGCACGATACAGAGACAGAGACAGAGACAGAGACAGACAGCACGATACAGAGACAGAGACAGAGACAGACAGCACGATACAGAGACAGAGACAGACAGCACGATACAGAGACAGAGACAGAGACAGACAGCACGATACAGAGACAGAGACAGAGACAGATAGCACGATAAATAGACAGAGACAGACAGCACGATAAAGAGGCAGAGACAGAGACAGACAGCACGATGAAGAGACAGAGACAGAGACAGACAGCGCGATAAAGGGACAGAGACAGACAGCACGATAAAGAGACAGAGACAGAGACAGACAGCACGATACAGAGACAGAGACAGAGACAGACAGCACGATACAGAGACAGAGACAGAGACAGACAGCACGATACAGAGACAGAGACAGACAGCACGATACAGAGACAGAGACAGACAGCACGATAAAGAGACAGAGACAGAGACAGACAGCACGATAAAGAGACAGAGACAGAGACAGACAGCACGATACAGAGACAGAGACAGAGACAGGCAGAACGATACAGAGACAGAGACAGAGACAGACAGCACGATACAGAGACAGAGAGAGAGACAGACAGCACGATACAGAGACAGAGACAGACAGCACGATAAAGAGACAGAGGCAGAGACAGACAGCACGATACAGAGACAGACAGCACGATAAATAGACAGAGACAGACAGACAGGACGATACAGATACAGAGACAGAGACAGACAGCACGATACAGAGACAGAGACAGACAGCACGATAAAGAGACAGAGACAGAGACAGACAGCACGATACAGAGACAGAGACAGACAGCACGATACAGAGACAGAGACAGAGACAGACAGCACGATACAGAGACAGAGACAGAGACAGACAGCACGATAAAGAGACAGAGACAGACAGCACGATACAGAGACAGAGACAGAGACAGACAGTACGATACAGAGACAGAGACAGACAGCACAATACAGAGACAGAGACAGAGACAGACAGCACGATACAGAGACAGAGACAGACAGCACAATACAGAGACAGAGACAGAGACAGACAGCACGATAAAGAGACAGAGACAGAGTCAGACAGAATGATACAGAGACAGAGACAGAGACAGACAGCACGATACAGAGACAGAGACAGAGACAGACAGCACGATACAGAGACAGAGACAGACAGCACGATACAGAGACAGAGACAGAGACGGAGACAGACAGCACGATACAGAGACAGAGACAGAGACGGAGACAGACAGCACGATACAGAGACAGAGACAGAGACAGACAGCACGATACAGAGACAGAGACAGAGACAGACAGCACGATACAGAGACAGAGACAGAGACAGACAGCACGATACAGAGACAGAGACAGACAGCACGATACAGAGACAGAGACAGACAGCACGATACAGAGACAGAGACAGAGACAGACAGCACGATACAGAGACAGAGACAGAGACAGACAGCACGATACAGAGACAGAGACAGAGACAGAGACAGAGACAGACAGCACGATACAGAGACAGAGACAGAGACAGACAGCACGATACAGAGACAGAGACAGACAGCACGATACAGAGACAGAGACAGACAGCACGATACAGAGACAGAGACAGAGACAGACAGCACGATAAAGAGACAGAGACAGACAGCACGATAAAGAGACAGAGACAGAGACAGACAGCACGATACAGAGACAGAGACAGAGACAGACAGCACGATACAGAGACAGAGACAGAGACAGACAGCACGATACAGAGACAGAGACAGACAGCACGATACAGAGACAGAAACAGAGACAGTCAGCACGATACAGAGACAGAGACAGACAGCACGATACAGAGACAGAGACAGAGACATGAACAGACAGCACGATACAGAGACAGAGACAGATACAGACAGCACGATACAGAGACAGAGACAGAGACAGACAGCACGATAAAGATACAGAGACAGAGACAGACAGCACGATACAGAGACAGAGACAGAGACAGAGACAGACAGCACGATACAGAGACAGAGACAGAGACAGACAGCACGATAAAGAGACAGAGACAGAGACAGACAGCACGATAAAGAGACAGAGACAGAGACAGACAGCACGATAAAGAGACAGAGACAGACAGCACGATACAGAGACAGAGACAGAGACAGACAGCACGATACAGAGACAGAGACAGACAGCACGATACAGAGACAGAGACAGAGACAGTCAGCACGATACAGAGACAGAGACAGAGACAGACAGCACGACACAGAGAAAGAGACAGAGACAGACAGCACGATAAAGAGACAGAGACAGAGACAGACAGCACGATACAGAGACAGAGACAGAGACAGAGACAGACAGCACGATAAAGAGACAGAGACAGATAGCACGATACAGAGACAGAGACAGACAGCACGATACAGAGACAGAGACAGACAGCACGATACAGAGACAGAGACAGAGACGGAGACAGACAGCACGATACAGAGACAGAGACAGAGACAGACAGCACGATACAGAGACAGAGACAGAGACAGACAGCACGATACAGAGACAGAGACAGACAGCACGATACAGAGACAGAGACAGACAGCACGATACAGAGACAGAGACAGAGACGGAGACAGACAGCACGATACAGAGACAGAGACAGAGACAGACAGCACGATACAGAGACAGAGACAGAGACAGACAGCACGATACAGAGACAGAGACAGAGACAGACAGCACGATACAGAGACAGAGACAGAGACAGACAGCACGATACAGAGACAGAGACAGACAGCACGATACAGAGACAGAGACAGACAGCACGATACAGAGACAGAGACAGAGACAGAGACAGACAGCACGATACAGAGACAGAGACAGAGACAGACAGCACGATACAGAGACAGAGACAGAGACAGACAGCACGATACAGAGACAGAGACAGAGACAGAGACAGACAGCACGATACAGAGACAGAGACAGAGACAGACAGCACGATACAGAGACAGAGACAGACAGCACGATACAGAGACAGAGACAGACAGCACGATACAGAGACAGAGACAGAGACAGACAGCACGATAAAGAGACAGAGACAGAGACAGACAGCACGATACAGAGACAGAGACAGAGACAGACAGCACGATACAGAGACAGAGACAGAGACAGACAGCACGATACAGAGACAGAGACAGACAGCACGATACAGAGACAGAAACAGAGACAGTCAGCACGATACAGAGACAGAGACAGACAGCACGATACAGAGACAGAGACAGAGACAGACAGCACGATACAGAGACAGAGACAGAGACAGACAGCACGATACAGAGACAGAGACAGACAGCGCGATAAAGAGACAGAGACAGAGACAGACAGCACGATACAGAGACAGAGACAGAGACAGGCAGCACGATACAGAGACAGAGACAGAGACAGACAGCACGATAAAGAGACAGAGACAGAGACAGACAGCACGATAAAGAGACAGAGACAGAGACAGACAGCACGATAAAGAGACAGAGACAGAGACAGACAGCACGATACAGAGACAGAGACAGAGACAGACAGCACGATACAGAGACAGAGACAGCGACAGACAGCACGATACAGAGACAGAGACAGACAGCACGATACAGAGACAGAGACAGAGACAGTCAGCACGATACAGAGACAGAGACAGAGACAGACAGCACGATACAGAGACAGAGACAGACAGCACGATAAAGAGACAGAGACAGACAGCACGATACAGAGACAGAGACAGAGACAGACAGCACGATAAAGAGACAGAGACAGATACAGACAGCACGATACAGAGACAGAGACAGAGACAGCACGATAAAGAGACAGAGACAGAGACAGACAGCACGATAAAGAGACAGAGACAGAGACAGACAGCACGATAAAGAGACAGAGACAGACAGCACGATACAGAGACAGAGACAGACAGCATGATACAGAGACAGAGACAGAGACAGACAGCACGATACAGAGACAGAGACAGAGACAGACAGCACGATACAGAGACAGAGACAGACAGCACGATAAAGAGACAGAGACAGACAGCACGATACAGAGACAGAGACAGAGACAGACAGCACGATAAAGAGACAGTGACAGAGACAGACAGCACGATAAAGAGACAGAGACAGAGACAGACAGCACGATACAGAGACAGACAGCACGATACAGAGACAGAGACAGAGACAGGGACAGCACGATAAAGAGACAGAGACAGAGACAGACAGCACGATACAGAGACAGAGACAGAGACAGACAGCACGATAAAGAGACAGAGACAGAGACAGACAGCACGATAAAGAGACAGAGACAGACAGCACGATACAGAGACAGAGACAGAGACAGACAGCACGATAAAGAGACAGAGGCAGAGACAGACAGAACGACACAGAGACAGAGACAGAGACAGACAGCACGATACAGAGACAGAGACAGAGACAGACAGCACGATACAGATACAGAGACAGAGACAGACAGCACGATACAGAGACAGAGACAGACAGCACGATACAGAGACAGAGACAGAGACAGACAGCACGATACAGAGACAGAGACAGACAGCACGATAAAGAGACAGAGACAGAGACAGACAGCACGATACAGAGACAGAGACAGAGAGCACGATACAGAGACAGAGACAGAGACAGACAGCACGATACAGAGACCGAGACAGATAGCACGATACAGAGACAGAGACAGAGACAGACAGCACGATACAGAGACAGAGACCGATACAGACAGCACGATACAGAGACAGAGACAGACAGCACGATAAAGAGACAGAGACATAGACAGACAGCACGACAAAGAGACAGAGAAAGAGACAGTTAGCACGATACAGAGACAGAGGCAGACAGCACGATACAGAGACAGAGACAGAGACAGACAGCACGATACAGAGACAGAGACAGCGACAGACAGCACGATACAGAGACAGAGACAGAGACAGAGACAGACAGCACGATACAGAGACAGAGACAGACAGCACGATACAGAGACAGAGACAGAGACAGACAGCACGATAAAGAGACAGAGACAGAGACAGACAGCACGATACAGAGACAGAGACAGAGACAGAGACAGACAGCACGATACAGAGACAGAGACAGAGACAGACAGCACGATACAGAGACAGAGACAGACAGCACGATACAGAGACAGAGACAGAGACAGACAGCACGATACAGAGACAGAGACAGAGACAGATAGCACGATAAATAGACAGAGACAGACAGCACGATAAAGAGGCAGAGACAGAGACAGACAGCACGATGAAGAGACAGAGACAGAGACAGACAGCGCGATAAAGGGACAGAGACAGACAGCACGATAAAGAGACAGAGACAGAGACAGACAGCACGATACAGAGACAGAGACAGAGACAGACAGCACGATACAGAGACAGAGACAGACAGCACGATACAGAGACAGAGACAGACAGCACGATAAAGAGACAGAGACAGAGACAGACAGCACGATAAAGAGACAGAGACAGAGACAGACAGCACGATACAGAGACAGAGACAGAGACAGGCAGAACGATACAGAGACAGAGACAGAGACAGACAGCACGATACAGAGACAGAGAGAGAGACAGACAGCACGATACAGAGACAGAGACAGACAGCACGATAAAGAGACAGAGGCAGAGACAGACAGCACGATACAGAGACAGACAGCACGATAAATAGACAGAGACAGACAGACAGGACGATACAGATACAGAGACAGAGACAGACAGCACGATACAGAGACAGAGACAGACAGCACGATAAAGAGACAGAGACAGAGACAGACAGCACGATACAGAGACAGAGACAGACAGCACGATACAGAGACAGAGACAGAGACAGACAGCACGATACAGAGACAGAGACAGAGACAGACAGCACGATAAAGAGACAGAGACAGACAGCACGATACAGAGACAGAGACAGAGACAGACAGTACGATACAGAGACAGAGACAGACAGCACAATACAGAGACAGAGACAGAGACAGACAGCACGATACAGAGACAGAGACAGACAGCACAATACAGAGACAGAGACAGAGACAGACAGCACGATAAAGAGACAGAGACAGAGTCAGACAGAATGATACAGAGACAGAGACAGAGACAGACAGCACGATACAGAGACAGAGACAGAGACAGACAGCACGATACAGAGACAGAGACAGACAGCACGATACAGAGACAGAGACAGAGACGGAGACAGACAGCACGATACAGAGACAGAGACAGAGACGGAGACAGACAGCACGATACAGAGACAGAGACAGAGACAGACAGCACGATACAGAGACAGAGACAGAGACAGACAGCACGATACAGAGACAGAGACAGAGACAGACAGCACGATACAGAGACAGAGACAGACAGCACGATACAGAGACAGAGACAGACAGCACGATACAGAGACAGAGACAGAGACAGACAGCACGATACAGAGACAGAGACAGAGACAGACAGCACGATACAGAGACAGAGACAGAGACAGAGACAGAGACAGACAGCACGATACAGAGACAGAGACAGAGACAGACAGCACGATACAGAGACAGAGACAGACAGCACGATACAGAGACAGAGACAGACAGCACGATACAGAGACAGAGACAGAGACAGACAGCACGATAAAGAGACAGAGACAGACAGCACGATAAAGAGACAGAGACAGAGACAGACAGCACGATACAGAGACAGAGACAGAGACAGACAGCACGATACAGAGACAGAGACAGAGACAGACAGCACGATACAGAGACAGAGACAGACAGCACGATACAGAGACAGAAACAGAGACAGTCAGCACGATACAGAGACAGAGACAGACAGCACGATACAGAGACAGAGACAGAGACATGAACAGACAGCACGATACAGAGACAGAGACAGATACAGACAGCACGATACAGAGACAGAGACAGAGACAGACAGCACGATAAAGATACAGAGACAGAGACAGACAGCACGATACAGAGACAGAGACAGAGACAGAGACAGACAGCACGATACAGAGACAGAGACAGAGACAGACAGCACGATAAAGAGACAGAGACAGAGACAGACAGCACGATAAAGAGACAGAGACAGAGACAGACAGCACGATAAAGAGACAGAGACAGACAGCACGATACAGAGACAGAGACAGAGACAGACAGCACGATACAGAGACAGAGACAGACAGCACGATACAGAGACAGAGACAGAGACAGTCAGCACGATACAGAGACAGAGACAGAGACAGACAGCACGACACAGAGAAAGAGACAGAGACAGACAGCACGATAAAGAGACAGAGACAGAGACAGACAGCACGATACAGAGACAGAGACAGAGACAGAGACAGACAGCACGATAAAGAGACAGAGACAGATAGCACGATACAGAGACAGAGACAGACAGCACGATACAGAGACAGAGACAGACAGCACGATACAGAGACAGAGACAGAGACGGAGACAGACAGCACGATACAGAGACAGAGACAGAGACAGACAGCACGATACAGAGACAGAGACAGAGACAGACAGCACGATACAGAGACAGAGACAGACAGCACGATACAGAGACAGAGACAGACAGCACGATACAGAGACAGAGACAGAGACGGAGACAGACAGCACGATACAGAGACAGAGACAGAGACAGACAGCACGATACAGAGACAGAGACAGAGACAGACAGCACGATACAGAGACAGAGACAGAGACAGACAGCACGATACAGAGACAGAGACAGAGACAGACAGCACGATACAGAGACAGAGACAGACAGCACGATACAGAGACAGAGACAGACAGCACGATACAGAGACAGAGACAGAGACAGAGACAGACAGCACGATACAGAGACAGAGACAGAGACAGACAGCACGATACAGAGACAGAGACAGAGACAGACAGCACGATACAGAGACAGAGACAGAGACAGAGACAGACAGCACGATACAGAGACAGAGACAGAGACAGACAGCACGATACAGAGACAGAGACAGACAGCACGATACAGAGACAGAGACAGACAGCACGATACAGAGACAGAGACAGAGACAGACAGCACGATAAAGAGACAGAGACAGAGACAGACAGCACGATACAGAGACAGAGACAGAGACAGACAGCACGATACAGAGACAGAGACAGAGACAGACAGCACGATACAGAGACAGAGACAGACAGCACGATACAGAGACAGAAACAGAGACAGTCAGCACGATACAGAGACAGAGACAGACAGCACGATACAGAGACAGAGACAGAGACATGAACAGACAGCACGATCCAGAGACAGAGACAGATACAGACAGCACGATACAGAGACAGAGACAGAGACAGACAGCACGATAAAGAGACAGAGACAGAGACAGACAGCACGATACAGAGACAGAGACAGACAGCACGATACAGAGACAGAGACAGAGACATGAACAGACAGCACGATCCAGAGACAGAGACAGATACAGACAGCACGATACAGAGACAGAGACAGAGACAGACAGCACGATACAGAGACAGAGACAGAGACAGAGACAGACAGCACGATACAGAGACAGAGACAGAGACAGACAGCACGATAAAGAGACAGAGACAGAGACAGACAGCACGATAAAGAGACAGAGACAGAGACAGACAGCACGATAAAGAGACAGAGACAGACAGCACGATACAGAGACAGAGACAGAGACAGACAGCACGATACAGAGACAGAGACAGAGACAGACAGCACGATACAGAGACAGAGACAGACAGCACGACACAGAGACAGAGACAGTCAGCACGATACAGAGACAGAGACAGAGACAGACAGCACGATACAGAGACAGAGATAGAGACAGACAGCACGATAAAGAGACAGAGACAGAGACAGACAGCACGATACAGAGACAGAGACAGAGACAGAGACAGAGACAGCACGATAAAGAGACAGAGACAGAGACAGACAGCACGATACAGAGACAGAGACAGAGACAGACAGCACGATACAGAGACAGAGACAGACAGCACGTTAAAGAGACAGAGACAGAGACAGACAGCACGATACAGAGACAGAGACAGAGACAGACAGCACGATAAAGAGACTGAGACAGAGACAGACAGCGCGATAAAGAGACAGAGACAGAGACAGACAGCACGATACAAAGACAGAGACAGACAGCACGATACACAGACAGAGACAGAGACAGACAGAACGATACAGTGACAGAGACAGACAGCACGATACAGAGACAGAGATAGTCAGCACGATACAGAGACAGAGACAGAGACAGACAGCACGATACAGAGACAGAGACAGAGACAGACAGCACGATAAAGAGACAGAGACAGAGACAGACAGCACGATAAAGAGACAGAGACAGACAGCACGATACAGAGACAGAGACAGAGACAGACAGCACGATAAAGAGACAGAGGCAGAGACAGACAGAACGACACAGAGACAGAGACAAAGACAGACAGCACGATACAGAGACAGAGACAGAGACAGACAGCACGATACAGATACAGAGACAGAGACAGACAGCACGATACAGAGACAGAGACAGACAGCACGATACAGAGACAGAGACAGAGACAGACAGCACGATACAGAGACAGAGACAGACAGCACGATAAAGAGACAGAGACAGAGACAGACAGCACGATACAGAGACAGAGACAGAGACAGACAGCACGATACAGAGACAGAGACAGAGACAGACAGCACGATACAGAGACCGAGACAGACAGCACGATACAGAGACAGAGACAGAGACAGACAGCACGATACAGAGACAGAGACCGAGACAGACAGCACGATACAGAGACAGAGACAGACAGCACGATAAAGAGACAGAGACATAGACAGACAGCACGACAAAGAGACAGAGAAAGAGACAGTTAGCACGATACAGAGACAGAGGCAGACAGCACGATACAGAGACAGAGACAGAGACAGACAGCACGATACAGAGACAGAGACAGCGACAGACAGCACGATACAGAGACAGAGACAGAGACAGGGACAGACAGCACGATACAGAGACAGAGACAGACAGCACGATACAGAGACAGAGACAGAGACAGACAGCACGATAAAGAGACAGAGACAGAGACAGACAGCACGATACAGAGACAGAGACAGAGACAGACAGCACGATACAGAGACAGAGACAGAGACAGACAGCACGATACAGAGACAGAGACAGACAGCACGATACAGAGACAGAGACAGAGACAGACTGCACGATACAGAGACAGAGACAGACAGCACGATAAATAGACAGAGACAGACAGCACGATAAAGAGGCAGAGACAGAGACAGACAGCACGATAAAGAGACAGAGACAGACAGCACGATACAGAGACAGAGACAGAGAGCACGATACAGAGACAGAGACAGAGACAGACAGCACGATACAGAGACAGAGACAGAGACAGACAGCACGATAAAGAGAAAGAGACAGAGACAGACAGCACGACAAAGAGACAGAGACAGAGACAGTCAGCACGATACAGAGACAGAGACAGACAGCACGATAAAGAGACAGAGGCAGAGACAGACAGCACGATACAGAGACAGACAGCACGATAAATAGACAGAGACAGACAGACAGGACGATATAGATACAGAGACAGAGACAGACAGCACGATACAGAGACAGAGACAGACAGCACGATAAAGAGACAGAGACAGAGACAGACAGCACGATACAGAGACTGAGACAGACAGCACGATACAGAGACAGAGACAGAGACAGACAGCACGATACAGAGACAGAGACAGAGACAGACAGCACGATAAAGAGACAGAGACAGACAGCACGATACAGAGACAGAGACAGACAGTACGATACAGAGACAGAGACAGACAGCACGATACAGAGACAGAGACAGAGACAGACAGCACGATACAGAGACAGAGACAGACAGCACAATACAGAGACAGAGACAGAGACAGACAGCACGATAAAGAGACAGAGACAGAGTCAGACAGAATGATACAGAGACAGAGACAGAGACAGACAGCACGACACAGAGACAGAGACAGAGACAGACAGCACGATACAGAGACAGAGACAGACAGCACGATACAGAGACAGAGACAGAGACGGAGACAGACAGCACGATACAGAGACAGAGACAGACAGCCCGATACAGAGACAGAGACAGAGACAGACAGCACGATACAGAGACAGAGACAGAGACAGACAGCACGATACAGAGACAGAGACAGAGACAGACAGCACGATACAGAGACAGAGACAGACAGCACGATACAGAGACAGAGACAGAGACAGACAGCACGATACAGAGACACAGACAGAGACAGACAGCACGATACAGAGACAGAGACAGAGACAGACAGCACGATACAGAGACAGAGACAGAGACAGAGACAGACAGCACGATACAGAGACAGAGACAGAGACAGACAGCACGATACAGAGACAGAGACAGACAGCACGATACAGAGACAGAGACAGACAGCACGATACAGAGACAGAGACAGAGACAGACAGCACGATAAAGAGACAGAGACAGACAGCACGATAAAGAGACAGAGACAGAGACAGACAGCACGATACAGAGACAGAGACAGAGACAGACAGCACGATACAGAGACAGAGACAGAGACAGACAGCACGATACAGAGACAGAGACAGACAGCACGATACAGAGACAGAAACAGAGACAGTCAGCACGATACAGAGACAGAGACAGACAGCACGATACAGAGACAGAGACAGAGACATGAACAGACAGCACGATACAGAGACAGAGACAGATACAGACAGCACGATACAGAGACAGAGACAGAGACAGACAGCACGATAAAGATACAGAGACAGAGACAGACAGCACGATACAGAGACAGAGACAGAGACAGAGACAGACAGCACGATACAGAGACAGAGACAGAGACAGACAGCACGATAAAGAGACAGAGACAGAGACAGACAGCACGATAAAGAGACAGAGACAGAGACAGACAGCACGATAAAGAGACAGAGACAGACAGCACGATACAGAGACAGAGACAGAGACAGACAGCACGATACAGAGACAGAGACAGAGACAGACAGCACGATACAGAGACAGAGACAGACAGCACGATACAGAGACAGAGACAGAGACAGTCAGCACGATACAGAGACAGAGACAGAGACAGACAGCACGACACAGAGACAGAGACCGAGACAGACAGCACGATAAAGAGACAGAGACAGAGACAGACAGCACGATACAGAGACAGAGACAGAGACAGAGACAGACAGCACGATAAAGAGACAGAGACAGAGACAGACAGCACGATACAGAGACAGAGACAGACAGCACGATACAGAGACAGAGACAGAGACGGAGACAGACAGCACGATACAGAGACAGAGACAGAGACAGAGACAGACAGCACGATACAGAGACAGAGACAGAGACAGACAGCACGATACAGAGACAGAGACAGACAGCACGATACAGAGACAGAGACAGACAGCACGATACAGAGACAGAGACAGAGACGGAGACAGACAGCACGATACAGAGACAGAGACAGAGACAGACAGCACGATACAGAGACAGAGACAGAGACAGACAGCACGATACAGAGACAGAGACAGAGACAGACAGCACGATACAGAGACAGAGACAGAGACAGACAGCACGATACAGAGACAGAGACAGAGACAGACAGCACGATACAGAGACAGAGAAAGGCAGCACGATACAGAGACAGAGACAGACAGCACGATAAAGAGACAGAGACAGAGACAGACAGCACGATACAGAGACAGAGACAGAGACACACAGCACGATACAGAGACAGAGACAGAGACAGACAGCACGATACAGAGACAGAGACAGAGACAGACAGCACGATATAGAGACAGAGACAGACAGCACGATAAAGAGACAGAGACAGAGACAGACAGCACGATACAGAGACAGAGACAGAGACAGACAGCACGATACAGAGACAGAGACAGACAGCACAATACAGAGACAGAGACAGACAGCACGATACAGAGACAGAGACAGAGACAGTCAGCACGATACAGAGACAGAGACAGAGACAGACAGCACGATACAGAGACAGAGACAGACAGCACGATACAGAGACAGAGACAGACAGCACGATACAGAGACAGAGACAGAGACAGACAGCACGATACAGAGACAGAGACAGACAGCACAATACAGAGACAGAGACAGACAGCACGATACAGAGACAGAGACAGAGACAGTCAGCACGATACAGAGACAGAGACAGAGACAGACAGCACGATACAGAGACAGAGACAGACAGCACGATACAGAGACAGAGACAGACAGCACGATAAAGAGACAGAGACAGAGAGAGACAGCACGATAAAGAGACAGAGACAGAGACAGACAGCACGATACAGAGACAGAGACAGAGACAGACAGCACGATAAAGAGACAGAGATAGACAGCACGATAAAGAGAGAGAGACAGAGACAGACAGCACGATACAGAGAAAGAGACAGAGACAGACAGGACGATAAAGAGACAGAGATAGACAGCACGATAAAGAGAGAGAGACAGAGACAGACAGCACGATACAGAGACAGAGACAGAGACAGACAGCACGATACAGAGACAGAGACAGACAGCACGATACAGGTACAGAGACAGAGACAGAGACAGACAGCACGATGCAGAGACAGAGACAGAGACAGACAGCACGATACAGAGACAGAGACAGACACCACGATACAGAGACAGAGACAGAGACAGACAGCACGATACTGAGACAGAGACAGACAGCACGATAAAGAGACAGAGACAGAGACAGACAGCACGATAAAGAGACAGAGACAGAGACAGACAGCACGATAAAGAGACATAGACAGAGACAGACAGCACGATACAGAGACAGAGACAGACAGCACGATACAGAGACAGAGACAGACAGCACGATACAGAGACAGAGACAGACAGCACGATACAGAGACAGAGACAGACAGCACGATACAGAGACAGAGACAGAGACAGACAGCACGATACAGAGACAGAGACAGAGACAGACAGCACGATACAGAGACAGAGACAGACAGCACGATACAGAGACAGAGACAGAGACAGACAGCACGATAAAGAGACATAGACAGAGACAGACAGCACGATACAGAGACAGAGACAGACAGCACGATACAGAGACAGAGACAGACAGCACGATACAGAGACAGAGACAGAGACAGAGACAGACAGCACGATACAGAGACAGAGACAGAGACAGACAGCACGATACAGAGACAGAGACAGACAGCACGATACAGAGACAGAGACAGAGACAGACAGCACGATAAAGAGACATAGACAGAGACAGACAGCACGATACAGAGACAGAGACAGACAGCACGATACAGAGACAGAGACAGACAGCACGATACAGAGACAGAGACAGAGACAGAGACAGACAGCACGATACAGAGACAGAGACAGAGACAGACAGCACGATACAGAGACAGAGACAGACAGCACGATACAGAGACAGAGACAGAGACAGAGACAGACAGCACGATACAGAGACAGAGACAGAGACAGACAGCACGATACAGAGACAGAGACAGAGACAGACAGCACGATACAGAGACAGAGACAGACAGCACGATACAGAGACAGAGACAGAGACAGACAGCACGATAAAGAGACAGAGACAGAGACAGACAGCACGATACAGAGACAGAGACAGAGACAGACAGCATGATACAGAGACAGGGACAGAGACAGACAGCACGATACAGAGACAGAGACAGACAGCACGATACAGAGACAGAGACAGAGACAGTCAGCACGATACAGAGACAGAGACAGACAGCACGATACAGAGACAGAGACAGACAGCACGATACAGAGACAGAGACAGACAGCACGATACAGAGACAGAGACAGAGACAGACAGCACGATACAGAGACAGAGACAGAGACAGACAGCACGATACAGAGACAAAACAAACAGCACGATACAGAGACAGAGACAGAGACAGACAGCACGATAAAGAGACAGAGACAGAGACAGACAGCAAGATAAAGAGACAGAGGCAGAGACAGACAGCACGATACAGAGACAGAGACAGAGACAGACAGCAAGATAAAGAGACAGAGGCAGAGACAGACAGAACAATACAGAGACAGAGACAGAGACAGACAGCACGATACAGAGACAGAGGCAGAGACAGACAGCACGATACAGAGACAGAGACAGACAGCACGATACAGAGACAGAGACAGAGACAGTCAGCACGATACAGAGACAGAGACAGACAGCACGATACAGAGACCGAGACAGAGACATGAACAGACAGCACGATACAGAGACAGAGACAGAGACAGACAGCACGATACAGAGACAGAGACAGAGACAGACAGCACGATACAGAGACAGAGACAGAGACAGACAGCACGATAAAGAGACAGAGACAGAGACAGACAGCACGATAAAGAGACAGAGACAGAGACAGACAGCACGATACAGAGACAGAGACAGAGACAGACAGCACGATAAAGAGACAGAGACAGACAGCACGATACAGAGACAGAGACAGAGACAGACAGCACGATAAAGAGACAGAGACAGAGACAGACAGCACGATACAGAGACAGAGGCAGAGACAGAGACAGACAGCACGATACAGAGACAGAGACAGAGACAGACAGCACGATAAAGAGACAGAGACAGAGACAGACAGCACGATAAAGAGACAGAGACAGAGACAGACAGCACAATAAAGAGACAGAGACAGACAGCACGATACAGAGACAGAGACAGAGACAGACAGCACGATACAGAGACAGAGACAGAGACAGACAGCACAATACAGAGACAGAGACAGACAGCACGATACAGAGACAGAGACAGAGACAGTCAGCACGATACAGAGACAGAGACAGACAGCACGATACAGAGACAGAGACAGAGACAGACAGCACGATACAGAGACAGAGACAGACAGCACGATACAGAGACAGAGACAGAGACAGACAGCACGATAAAGAGACAGAGACAGAGAGAGACAGCACGATAAAGAGACAGAGACAGAGACAGACAGCACGATACAGAGACAGAGACAGAGACAGACAGCACGATAAAGAGACAGAGACAGAGACAGACAGGACGATAAAGAGACAGAGACAGAGACAGACAGCACGATACAGAGACAGAGACAGAGACAGACAGCACGATACAGAGACAGAGACAGAGACAGACAGCACGATAAAGAGACAGAGACAGAGACAGACAGCACGATAAAGAGACATAGACAGAGACAGACAGCACGATACAGAGACAGAGACAGAGACAGACAGCACGATACAGAGACAGAGACAGAGACAGACAGCACGATACAGAGACAGAGACAGAGACAGACAGCACGATACAGAGACAGAGACAGAGACAGACAGCACGATACAGAGACAGAGACAGAGACAGACAGCACGATAAAGAGACAGAGACAGAGACAGACAGCACGATACAGAGACAGAGGCAGAGACAGAGACAGACAGCACGATACAGAGACAGAGACAGAGACAGACAGCACGATAAAGAGACAGAGACAGAGACAGACAGCACGATAAAGAGACAGAGACAGAGACAGACAGCACGATAAAGAGACAGAGACAGACAGCACGATACAGAGACAGAGACAGAGACAGACAGCACGATACAGAGACAGAGACAGAGACAGACAGCACAATACAGAGACAGAGACAGACAGCACGATACAGAGACAGAGACAGACAGCACGATACAGAGACAGAGACAGAGACAGACAGCACGATACAGAGACAGAGACAGACAGCACGATACAGAGACAGAGACAGAAACAGACAGCACGATAAAGAGACAGAGACAGAGAGAGACAGCACGATAAAGAGACAGAGACAGAGACAGACAGCACGATACAGAGACAGAGACAGAGAGAGACAGCACGATAAAGAGACAGAGACAGAGACAGACAGGACGATAAAGAGACAGAGACAGAGACAGACAGCACGATACAGAGACAGAGACAGAGACAGACAGCACGATACAGAGACAGAGACAGAGACAGACAGCACGATAAAGAGACAGAGACAGAGACAGACAGCACGATAAAGAGACATAGACAGAGACAGACAGCACGATACAGAGACAGAGACAGAGACAGACAGCACGATACAGAGACAGAGACAGACAGCACGATACAGAGACAGAGACAGAGACAGACAGCACGATACAGAGACAGACACCACGATACAGAGACAGAGACAGAGACAGACAGCACGATACAGAGACAGAGACAGAGACAGACAACACGATACAGAGACAGAGACAGACAGCACGATAAAGAGACAGAGACAGAGACAGACAGCACGATAAAGAGACATAGACAGAGACAGTCAGCACGATACAGAGACAGAGACAGACAGCACGATACAGAGACAGAGACAGACAGCACGATACAGAGACAGAGACAGACAGCACGATACAGAGACAGAGACAGAGACAGACAGCACGATACAGAGACAGAGACAGAGACAGACAGCACGATACAGAGACAGAGACAGACAGCACGATACAGAGACAGAGACAGAGACAGACAGCACGATAAAGAGACAGAGACAGAGACAGACAGCACGATACAGAGACAGAGACAGAGACAGACAGCAAGATAAAGAGACAGAAGCAGAGACAGACAGAACAATACAGAGACAGAGACAGAGACAGACAGCACGATACAGAGACAGAGGCAGAGACAGACAGCACGATACAGAGACAGAGACAGAGACAGACAGCACGATACAGAGACAGAGACAGACAGCACGATAAAGAGACAGAGACAGAGACAGACAGCACGATACAGAGACAGAGACAGACAGCACGATACAGAGACCGAGACAGAGACATGAACAGACAGCACGATACAGAGACAGAGACAGAGACAGACAGCACGATACAGAGACAGAGACAGAGACAGACAGCACGATAAAGAGACAGAGACAGAGACAGACAGCACGATACAGAGACAGAGGCAGAGACAGAGACAGACAGCACGATACAGAGACAGAGACAGAGACAGACAGCACGATAAAGAGACAGAGACAGAGACAGACAGCACGATAAAGAGACAGAGACAGAGACAGACAGCACGATAAAGAGACAGAGACAGACAGCACGATACAGAGACAGAGACAGAGACAGACAGCACGATACAGAGACAGAGACAGAGACAGACAGCACAATACAGAGACAGAGACAGACAGCACGATACAGAGACAGAGACAGAGACAGTCAGCACGATACAGAGACAGAGACAGACAGCACGATACAGAGACAGAGACAGAGACAGACAGCACGATACAGAGACAGAGACAGACAGCACGATACAGAGACAGAGACAGAGACAGACAGCACGATAAAGAGACAGAGACAGAGAGAGACAGCACGATAAAGAGACAGAGACAGAGACAGACAGCACGATAAAGAGACAGAGACAGAGACAGACAGGACGATAAAGAGACAGAGACAGAGACAGACAGCACGATACAGAGACAGAGACAGAGACAGACAGCACGATAAAGAGACAGAGACAGAGACAGACAGGACGATAAAGAGACAGAGACAGAGACAGACAGCACGATACAGAGACAGAGACAGAGACAGACAGCACGATAAAGAGACAGAGACAGAGACAGACAGCACGATACAGAGACAGAGACAGAGACAGACAGCACGATACAGAGACAGAGACAGAGACAGACAGCACGATAAAGAGACAGAGACAGAGACAGACAGCACGATAAAGAGACAGAGACAGAGACAGACAGCACGATACAGAGACAGAGACAGAGACAGACAGCACGATAAAGAGACAGAGACAGAGACAGACAGCACGATACAGAGACAGAGACAGAGACAGACAGCACGATACAGAGACAGAGACAGAGACAGACAGCACGATAAAGAGACAGAGACAGAGACAGACAGCACGATAAAGAGACATAGACAGAGACAGACAGCACGATACAGAGACAGAGACAGAGACAGACAGCACGATACAGAGACAGAGACAGACAGCACGATACAGAGACAGAGACAGAGACAGACAGCACGATACAGAGACAGACACCACGATACAGAGACAGAGACAGAGACAGACAGCACGATACAGAGACAGAGACAGAGACAGACAACACGATACAGAGACAGAGACAGACAGCACGATAAAGAGACATAGACAGAGACAGTCAGCACGATACAGAGACAGAGACAGGGACAGACAGCACGATAAAGAGACATAGACAGAGACAGTCAGCACGATACAGAGACAGAGACAGACAGCACGATACAGAGACAGAGACAGACAGCACGATACAGAGACATAGACAGACAGCACGATACAGAGACAGAGACAGACAGCACGATACAGAGACAGAGACAGACAGCACGATAAAGAGACAGAGACAGAGACAGACAGCACGATAAAGAGACATAGACAGAGACAGTCAGCACGATACAGAGACAGAGACAGACAGCACGATACAGAGACAGAGACAGACAGCACGATACAGAGACAGAGACAGACAGCACGATACAGAGACAGAGACAGAGACAGACAGCACGATACAGAGACAGAGACAGAGACAGACAGCACGATACAGAGACAGAGACAGACATCACGATACAGAGACAGAGACAGAGACAGACAGCACGATAAAGAGACAGAGACAGAGACAGACAGCACGATACAGAAACAGAGACAGAGACAGACAGCAAGATAAAGAGACAGAGGCAGAGACAGACAGAACAATACAGAGACAGAGACAGAGACAGACAGCACGATACAGAGACAGAGGCAGAGACAGACAGCACGATACAGAGACAGAGACAGACAGCACGATACAGAGACAGAGACAGAGACAGAGACAGTCAGCACGATACAGAGACAGAGACAGACAGCACGATACAGAGACCGAGACAGAGACATGAACAGACAGCACGATACAGAGACAGAGACAGAGACAGACAGCACGATAAAGAGACAGAGACAGAGACAGACAGCACGATACAGAGACAGAGACAGAGACAGAGACAGACAGCACGATACAGAGACAGAGACAGAGACAGACAGCACGATAAAGAGACAGAGACAGAGACAGACAGCACGATAAAGAGACAGAGACAGAGACAGACAGCACGATACAGAGACAGAGACAGACAGCATGATACAGAGACAGAGACAGACAGCACGATACAGAGACAGAGACAGAGACAGACAGCACGATACAGAGACAGAGACAGAGACAGACAGCACAATACAGAGACAGAGACAGACAGCACGATACAGAGACAGAGACAGAGACAGTCAGCACGATACAGAGACAGAGACAGACAGCACGATACAGAGACAGAGACAGAGACAGACAGCACGATACAGAGACAGAGACAGACAGCACGATACAGAGACAGAGACAGAGACAGACAGCACGATAAAGAGACAGAGACAGAGAGAGACAGCACGATAAAGAGACAGAGACAGAGACAGACAGCACGATACAGAGACAGAGACAGAGACAGACAGCACGATAAAGAGACAGAGACAGAGACAGACAGGATGATAAAGAGACAGAGACAGAGACAGACAGCACGATACAGAGACAGAGACAGAGACAGACAGCACGATACAGAGACAGAGACAGAGACAGACAGCACGATAAAGAGACAGAGACAGACAGCACGATAAAGAGACATAGACAGAGACAGACAGCACGATACAGAGACAGAGACAGAGACAGACAGCACGATACAGAGACAGAGACAGACAGCACGATACAGAGACAGAGACAGAGACAGACAGCACGATACAGAGACAGAGACAGACACCACGATACAGAGACAGAGACAGAGACAGACAGCACGATACAGAGACAGAGACAGAGACAGACAACACGATACAGAGACAGAGACAGACAGCACGATAAAGAGACAGAGACAGAGACAGACAGCACGATAAAGAGACAGAGACAGAGACAGACAGCACGATAAAGAGACATAGACAGAGACAGACAGCACGATACAGAGACAGAGACAGACAGCACGATACAGAGACAGAGACAGACAGCACGATACAGAGACAGAGACAGACAGCACGATACAGAGACAGAGACAGACAGCACGATACAGAGACAGAGACAGACAGCACGATACAGAGACAGAGACAGACAGCACGATACAGAGACAGAGACAGACAGCACGATAAAGAGACAGAGACAGAGACAGACAGCACGATACAGAGACAGAGACAGACAGCACGATACAGAGACAGAGACAGAGACAGACAGCACGATAAAGAGACAGAGACAGAGACAGACAGCACGATAAAGAGACAGAGACAGAGACAGACAGCACGATACAGAGACAGAGACAGACAGCACGATACAGAGACAGAGACAGACAGCACGATACAGAGACAGAGACAGACAGCACGATACAGAGACAGAGACAGACAGCACGATACAGAGACAGAGACAGAGACAGACAGCACGATACAGAGACAGAGACAGAGACAGACAGGACGATACAGAGACAGAGACTGAGACAGACAGCACGATAAAGAGACAGAGACAGAGACAGACAGCACGATACAGAAACAGAGACAGAGACAGACAGCACGATAAAGAGACAGAGACAGAGACAGACAGCACAATAAAGAGACAGAGACAGAGACCGACAGCACGATACAGAGACAGAGACAGACAGCACGATACAGAGACAGAGACAGAGACAGAGACAGACAGCACGATACAGAGACAGAGACAGAGACAGACAGCACGATACAGAGACAGAGAAAGACAGCACGATACAGAGACAGAGACAGAGACAGACAGCACGATACAGAGACAGAGACAGACACCACGATACAGAGACAGAGACAGAGACAGACAGCACGATACAGAGACAGAGACAGAGACAGACAACACGATACAGAGACAGAGACAGACAGCACGATAAAGAGACAGAGACAGAGACAGACAGCACGATAAAGAGACATAGACAGAGACAGACAGCACGATACAGAGACAGAGACAGAGACAGACAGCACGATACAGAGACAGAGACAGACAGCACGATACAGAGACAGAGACAGAGACAGACAGCACGATAAAGAGACATAGACAGAGACAGACAGCACGATACAGAGACAGAGACAGACAGCACGATACAGAGACAGAGACAGACAGCACGATACAGAGACAGAGACAGACAGCACGATACAGAGACAGAGACAGACAGCACGATACAGAGACAGAGACAGACAGCACGATAAAGAGACAGAGACAGAGACAGACAGCACGATAAAGAGACATAGACAGAGACAGTCAGCACGATACAGAGACAGAGACAGACAGCACGATACAGAGACAGAGACAGACAGCACGATACAGAGACAGAGACAGACAGCACGATACAGAGACAGAGACAGAGACAGACAGCACGATACAGAGACAGAGACAGAGACAGACAGCACGATACAGAGACAGAGACAGACATCACGATACAGAGACAGAGACAGAGACAGACAGCACGATAAAGAGACAGAGACAGAGACAGACAGCACGATACAGAAACAGAGACAGAGACAGACAGCAAGATAAAGAGACAGAGGCAGAGACAGACAGAACAATACAGAGACAGAGACAGAGACAGACAGCACGATACAGAGACAGAGGCAGAGACAGACAGCACGATACAGAGACAGAGACAGACAGCACGATACAGAGACAGAGACAGAGACAGTCAGCACGATACAGAGACAGAGACAGACAGCACGATACAGAGACCGAGACAGAGACATGAACAGACAGCACGATACAGAGACAGAGACAGAGACAGACAGCACGATACAGAGACAGAGACAGAGACAGACAGCACGATAAAGAGACAGAGACAGAGACAGACAGCACGATACAGAGACAGAGACAGAGACAGAGACAGACAGCACGATACAGAGACAGAGACAGAGACAGACAGCACGATAAAGAGACAGAGACAGAGACAGACAGCACGATAAAGAGACAGAGACAGAGACAGACAGCACGATACAGAGACAGAGACAGACAGCATGATACAGAGACAGAGACAGACAGCACGATACAGAGACAGAGACAGAGACAGACAGCACGATACAGAGACAGAGACAGAGACAGACAGCACAATACAGAGACAGAGACAGACAGCACGATACAGAGACAGAGACAGAGACAGTCAGCACGATACAGAGACAGAGACAGACAGCACGATACAGAGACAGAGACAGAGACAGACAGCACGATACAGAGACAGAGACAGACAGCACGATACAGAGACAGAGACAGAGACAGACAGCACGATAAAGAGACAGAGACAGAGAGAGACAGCACGATAAAGAGACAGAGACAGAGACAGACAGCACGATACAGAGACAGAGACAGAGACAGACAGCACGATAAAGAGACAGAGACAGAGACAGACAGGATGATAAAGAGACAGAGACAGAGACAGACAGCACGATACAGAGACAGAGACAGAGACAGACAGCACGATACAGAGACAGAGACAGAGACAGACAGCACGATAAAGAGACAGAGACAGACAGCACGATAAAGAGACATAGACAGAGACAGACAGCACGATACAGAGACAGAGACAGAGACAGACAGCACGATACAGAGACAGAGACAGACAGCACGATACAGAGACAGAGACAGAGACAGACAGCACGATACAGAGACAGAGACAGACACCACGATACAGAGACAGAGACAGAGACAGACAGCACGATACAGAGACAGAGACAGAGACAGACAACACGATACAGAGACAGAGACAGACAGCACGATAAAGAGACAGAGACAGAGACAGACAGCACGATAAAGAGACATAGACAGAGACAGACAGCACGATACAGAGACAGAGACAGAGACAGACAGCACGATACAGAGACAGAGACAGACAGCACGATACAGAGACAGAGACAGAGACAGACAGCACGATAAAGAGACATAGACAGAGACAGACAGCACGATACAGAGACAGAGACAGACAGCACGATACAGAGACAGAGACAGACAGCACGATACAGAGACAGAGACAGACAGCACGATACAGAGACAGAGACAGAGACAGACAGCACGATACAGAGACAGAGACAGAGACAGACAGGACGATACAGAGACAGAGACTGAGACAGACAGCACGATAAAGAGACAGAGACAGAGACAGACAGCACGATACAGAAACAGAGACAGAGACAGACAGCACGATAAAGAGACAGAGACAGAGACAGACAGCACAATAAAGAGACAGAGACAGAGACCGACAGCACGATACAGAGACAGAGACAGACAGCACGATACAGAGACAGAGACAGAGACAGAGACAGACAGCACGATACAGAGACAGAGACAGAGACAGACAGCACGATACAGAGACAGAGACAGACAGCACGATACAGAGACAGAGACAGAGACAGACAGCACGATACAGAGACAGAGACAGACACCACGATACAGAGACAGAGACAGAGACAGACAGCACGATACAGAGACAGAGACAGAGACAGACAACACGATACAGAGACAGAGACAGACAGCACGATAAAGAGACAGAGACAGAGACAGACAGCACGATAAAGAGACATAGACAGAGACAGACAGCACGATACAGAGACAGAGACAGAGACAGACAGCACGATACAGAGACAGAGACAGACAGCACGATACAGAGACAGAGACAGAGACAGACAGCACGATAAAGAGACATAGACAGAGACAGACAGCACGATACAGAGACAGAGACAGACAGCACGATACAGAGACAGAGACAGACAGCACGATACAGAGACAGAGACAGACAGCACGATACAGAGACAGAGACAGACAGCACGATACAGAGACAGAGACAGAGACAGACAGCACGATACAGAGACAGAGACAGAGACAGACAGGACGATACAGAGACAGAGACTGAGACAGACAGCACGATAAAGAGACAGAGACAGAGACAGACAGCACGATACAGAAACAGAGACAGAGACAGACAGCACGATAAAGAGACAGAGACAGAGACAGACAGCACAATAAAGAGACAGAGACAGAGACCGACAGCACGATACAGAGACAGAGACAGACAGCACGATACAGAGACAGAGACAGAGACAGAGACAGACAGCACGATACAGAGACAGAGACAGAGACAGACAGCACGATACAGAGACAGAGACAGACAGCACGATACAGAGACAGAGACAGACAGCACGATACAGAGACAGAGACAGAGACAGACAGCACGATACAGAGACAGAGACAGAGACAGACAGCACGATAAAGAGACATAGACAGAGACAGACAGCACGATACAGAGACAGAGACAGAGACAGACAGCACGATAAAGAGACATAGACAGAGACAGACAGCACGATACAGAGACAGAGACAGACAGCACGATACAGAGACCGAGACAGACAGCACGATACAGAGTCAGAGACAGAGACAGACAGCACGATACAGAGACAGAGACAGAGACAGACAGCACGATACAGAGACAGGGACTGAGACAGACAGCACGATAAAGAGACAGAGACAGAGACAGACAGCACGATACAGAAACAGAGACAGAGACAGACAGCACGATAAAGAGACAGAGACAGAGACTGACAGCACAATAAAGAGACAGAGACAGAGACAGACAGCACGATACAGAGACAGAGACAGACAGCACAAAACAGAGACAGAGACAGAGACAGACAGCACGATACAGAGACAGAGACAGAGACAGGCAGCACGATACAGAGACAGAGACAGACAGCACGATACAGAGACAGAGACAGAGTCAGAGACAGACAGCACGATACAGAGACAGAGACAGACAGCACGATACAGAGACAGAGACAGACAGCACGATACAGAGACAGAGACAGAGACAGAGACAGACAGCACGATAAAGAGACAGAGACAGAGACAGACAGCACGATACAGAGACAGAGACAGAGACAGACAGCACGATACAGAGACAGAGACAGACAGCACGATACAGAGACAGAGACAGAGACAGACAGCACGATACAGAGACAGAGACAGAGACAGACAGCACGATACAGAGACAGAGACAGACAGCACGATACAGAGACAGAGACAGAGACAGTCAGCACGATACAGAGACAGAGACAGACAGCACGATACAGAGACAGAGACAGACAGCACGATACAGCGACAGAGACAGACAGCACGATACAGAGACAGAGACAGAGACAGACAGCACGATACAGTGACAGAGACAGAGACAGACAGCACGATACAGAGACAGAGACAGACAGCACGATACAGAGACAGAGACAGACAGCACGATAAAGAGACAGAGACAGAGACATACAGCACGATACAGAGACAGAGACAGACAGCACGATACAGAGACAGAGACAGACAGCAAGATAAAGAGACAGAGGCAGAGACAGACAGAACAATACAGAGACAGAGACAGAGACAGACAGCACGATACAGAGACAGAGGCAGAGACAGACAGCACGATACAGAGACAGAGACAGACAGCACGATACAGAGACAGAGACAGAGACAGTCAGCACGATACAGAGACAGAGACAGACAGCACGATACAGAGACAGAGACAGAGACATGAACAGACAGCACGATACAGAGACAGAGACAGAGACAGACAGCACGATACAGAGACAGAGACAGAGACAGACAGCACGATAAAGAGACAGAGACAGAGACAGACAGCACGATACAGAGACAGAGACAGAGACAGAGACAGACAGCACGATACAGAGACAGAGACAGACAGCACGACAAAGAGACAGAGACAGAGACAGACAGCACGACACAGAGACAGAGACAGAGACAGAGACAGACAGCACGATACAGAGAAAGAGACAGAGACAGACAGCACGATACAGAGACAGAGACAGACAGCACGATACAGAGACAGAGACAGAGACAGAGACAGAGACAGACAGCACGATAAAGAGACAGAGACAGAGACAGACAGCACGATACAGAGACAGAGACAGAGACAGACAGCACGATACAGAGACAGAGACAGAGACAGACAGCACGATACAGAGACAGAGACTGAGACAGACAGCACGATAAAGAGACAGAGACAGAGACAGACAGCACGATACAGAAACAGAGACAGAGACAGACAGCACGATAAAGAGACAGAGACAGACAGCACAATAAAGAGACAGAGACAGAGACAGACAGCACGATACAGAGACAGAGACAGACAGCACGATACAGAGACAGAGACAGAGACAGAGACAGACAGCACGATACAGAGACAGAGACAGAGACAGACAGCACGATAAAGAGACAGAGACAGACAGCACGATACAGAGACAGAGACAGAGACAGACAGCACGATACAGAGACAGAGACAGAGACAGACAGCACAATACAGAGACAGAGACAGACAGCACGATACAGAGACAGAGACAGAGACAGACAGCACGATACAGAGACAGAGACAGACAGCACGATACAGAGACAGAGACAGAGACAGACAGCACGATAAAGAGACAGAGACAGAGAGAGACAGCACGATACAGAGACAGAGACAGACAGCACGATACAGAGACAGAGACAGAGACAGACAGCACGATAAAGAGACAGAGACAGACAGCACGATACAGAGACAGAGACAGACAGCACGATACAGAGACAGAGACAGAGACAGTCAGCACGATACAGAGACAGAGACAGACAGCACGATACAGAGACAGAGACAGAGACAGACAGCACGATACAGAGACAGAGACAGACAGCACGATACAGAGACAGAGACAGAGACAGACAGCACGATAAAGAGACAGAGACAGAGAGAGACAGCACGATAAAGAGACAGAGACAGAGACAGACAGCACGATACAGAGACAGAGACAGAGACAGACAGCACGATAAAGAGACAGAGACAGAGACAGACAGGATGATAAAGAGACAGAGACAGAGACAGACAGCACGATACAGAGACAGAGACAGAGACAGACAGCACGATACAGAGACAGAGACAGAGACAGACAGCACGATAAAGAGACAGAGACAGAGACAGACAGCACGATAAAGAGACATAGACAGAGACAGACAGCACGATACAGAGACAGAGACAGACAGCACGATACAGAGACAGAGACAGACAGCACGATACAGAGACAGAGACAGAGACAGACAGCACGATACAGAGACAGAGACAGACAGCACGATACAGAGACAGAGACAGAGACAGTCAGCACGATACAGAGACAGAGACAGACAGCACGATACAGAGACAGAGACAGAGACAGACAGCACGATACAGAGACAGAGACAGACAGCACGATACAGAGACAGAGACAGAGACAGACAGCACGATAAAGAGACAGAGACAGAGAGAGACAGCACGATAAAGAGACAGAGACAGAGACAGACAGCACGATACAGAGACAGAGACAGAGACAGACAGCACGATAAAGAGACAGAGACAGAGACAGACAGGATGATAAAGAGACAGAGACAGAGACAGACAGCACGATACAGAGACAGAGACAGAGACAGACAGCACGATACAGAGACAGAGACAGAGACAGACAGCACGATAAAGAGACAGAGACAGAGACAGACAGCACGATAAAGAGACATAGACAGAGACAGACAGCACGATACAGAGACAGAGACAGACAGCACGATACAGAGACAGAGACAGACAGCACGATACAGAGACAGAGACAGAGACAGACAGCACGATACAGAGACAGAGACAGACACCACGATACAGAGACAGAGACAGAGACAGACAGCACGATACAGAGACAGAGACAGAGACAGACAACACGATACAGAGACAGAGACAGACAGCACGATAAAGAGACAGAGACAGAGACAGACAGCACGATAAAGAGACATAGACAGAGACAGACAGCACGATACAGAGACAGAGACAGAGACAGACAGCACGATACAGAGACAGAGACAGACAGCACGATACAGAGACAGAGATAGACATGACGATACAGAGACAGAGACAGACAGCACGATACAGAGACAGAGACAGACAGCACGATACAGAGACAGAGACAGAGACAGACAGCACGATACAGAGACAGAGACAGAGACAGACAGGA